>NC_134710.1:383204277-383494277 GCF_043290135.1 Rhipicephalus microplus
TCGCATGCCCACCAATGCACGAGTCATGAAAGTAGCGAAGAAGCGCTCCTCTCAACGCGCGCGGTATCACGACTTTAAATGACTCACTTGTGTCATCGTCGGATGGAATGTACCTCAGCAGGACGCCGTCAGAATCTAGCAGATATGAATCCAGCGCGCTCACAGCACTACCAGCTGTTGCCGAGCGCTCCGCACCGACAGCAATACCAGCTGCCCCCTTGTGCGCGGTGGCCTCACTACCACCCGGCTCCCGGAGCCCGTCGAACACCTTTCGACAAAATGGATCTTTCTGCTGAGCTTCTAACAGCTCCCTTCTGCTGAAAACAATCCCTGCGCTAACGACAGCCTCTACGTGGTTCACGCTCTTAGCTCGAACTAACGTTTGCTCCGCTGTTTGCGTTAGCGCGAGTGTCTCGCTCTCAGTTCGTTCCGAATTAGTCGCGTGACTTGCCTCGTGTCGAACTGGAGCACGCGATAGTGCGTCGGCCGCGGCATTGTTCTTACCCTTGCGGTAGCGGACGGTGAAGTCATAACGCTGCAGCAACAATGCCCAACGCGCCAATCGGCCACTTGGTTCGTTCAAACGCCTCAACCACGTGAGCGCCATGTGGTCCGTTTCAATCACAAACGCAACTCCGTCTATGTAAAAGTCAAACTTACGGAGAGCAAAAACTATCGCCAGACACTCTTTCTCGGTTACTGAGTAGTTCCTCTCCGCCGGTGTCAACGTACGGCTCGCGAACGCAATCGGTCGGAGGGAACCTCCATGCTCCTGAAGCAAAATTGCTCCTAAGCCCAGGTCGCTTGCATCGGTGTGAATAACAAACTCCCTGTTCAAATCGGGTAGCTGCAGCTGAGCCGTGTTGGCCAGCAACTTCGTGAGGCGACGCAGTGCGGCCTCTTGCTCTTGGCTCCAAGCCCAACGCTCACCATTCCTCAAGAGCTTCGTTAAAGGCGCCTGCACTGCCGCGCAATCTGGAATGAATTGGCGATAAAAATTCACCATCCCCAAAAAGCGCCTCAGCTCACCGACATTGTTCGGCGATGGATAGCTCACTATCGCTTCAAGCTTACCCTTATCCGGCAAAATGCGACCCTCGTCAAGCGTAAATCCCAATAATGTTATTCGGGTCGCCGCTATCTGAGCTTTGTTTGGGTTCAAAGTGATGCCCGCAGACCTCAGCCGTTCTAGAACGTCTCTCAAGTGGCGCACGTGCTCTTCGAACGTTTTCGAGTAAACCACTATGTCGTCTAGATATGCGAGTGCGTGCTGCCACTTTGCATCTCCCAAAACACGGTCCATTAGCCTCTGATACGTAGCGGGAGCGCCCACCAAGCCAAACGACATTCTCCTGAATTGGAAAAGTCCTCTGTGGCACGTGAAAGCTGACTTCTCTTTATCCCGCTCGTCCATCTCAACCTGAAAATATCCGCGGCTAGCATCGAGCGTTGTGAAGTACTTCGCCCCGCCTAGATTGGATACTAACTTAAAATGGAGGGAAGAGGATACGCGTCCTTCTTCGTAATTTCATTCAGCCTGCGGTAGTCTACACAAAGGCGATACGTATCATCTTTCTTTGGAACTAGAACTACCGGGAAACCCCATGGGCTGTTTGACCTCTCAACTACGCCTGTTTCGATGAGTTCGTCCAAGGCGGCGTCTAGTGCTTTCCGCTTAGCTAAGCTGATTGGTCGGGGATTGCATTTCCAAGGGCGTGCATCACCCGTGTCAATTCTATGCTTAACCAGCGTAGTGCGGCCGGGACAGTCAGTAAACATCGCGTCATATTCGTACAACAGCGACGACAGCTGCGCTCGTTCCCCCTCTAGTAGGCTCTGTGCCTGTACCAAAAGCGGGTGCACTGCCCTTTCCTGCAGCGCAGCACATTGCTCCGGCGGGGCGTTTACTCGCTTTCTCGGCGCGCTTTCCTCCTCGCGTACTCGCGCCTCTCCCTGCGATTGGCATGCTTTTGTCAATGCGGAGGCCTTCGAGAAAAGCTTCAGCGCGTCTCCGTCGCGCTCTCGGTAACCACCGTTTGCAATGTCAATGACAATACCCGACTTAGCGAGGAAGTCTCGACCCAGGATTAGAGACATTGACAGCCCTGGAAGATGCACGAAACGTTGTCGCCTCACGCGTCTGTCCCAGCGGATCACTAGCCTAGCCGCGCCGCTCGATTGTGCTGTGCCCGTAGCTAGACGGAAGATGGTGTTGCTTTGCCTCAAGCGGATGTTGTTCTCGCGGAGATGGTGCAACACATCGTCACCGAATAAAGAAGCGCTTGCCCCAGTATCCAAAAGTGCTACGAACTTTTTCCGAGCTATCGTTAACTCGATTAGCGGCGCGGGCGAGTCTACGGCATCACCTGCGCGACAGACCGACGGTGCAAGTGATCCGAACGCATCGGTAGGATTACTAATCGCCGCGCGGGGTCCCATGTGGATCACCGGCGGCGCCGTCCGTTTCCCGAACCGCGCGTTTGCTCCTGACCCGGCGTGCGGTCGCATTCGCGAGCGATGTGCCCTGGCGCGCCGCACCGATAGCAAGGACCGCGGACACCACGCCGGTTCGCTCGTAACTCGCCTCGATAAGGTGGTCCTCGCTCTGGATTGCGCCGCTCGTTAGGCCTCGCGTCAACCACGTGCTCCTGCCTTGGAATGTCACGCGCAGGGGCGGCGTGTGCCGTACGGAGCGCGTAAGCGTAGGGGTCTAAAGCGCGGTTTGACAGCTCCCAACCGCGTGACACGTGCTCATCAGCGTACGATGCTGATGCGTTACCCCTAAACGCTTCTGAAGTCACTGCGCCGCCGTTCCATGCACAGCGAGGCTCGATTGACTGCGCGGCGGGCGGAGGGGGGCGATACGAACGCGCTGCGAGGATGTCCCCTTGTATGCGCTTCGCCTCGGTGGCGAGCTCTTCGAGGTCTGCGAACCTGCATCCCCTGAAGTGCGCCGCGAAAGTCGGGTGCGCCTGTCGGGTAACACGCTCGACCTTTTCCGCGTTGGTGGCGTGAGGGTTCGCGAGACGATACAATTCGTCCATCGCCCGTACGTATTCCAGCAAGGATTCGTCCGGATGCTGGGTGCGCAGCTCCAACTCCCTCCGCAAACGCCACTCATAATTAGCCGGTAGGAATTCGCCGCGAAAGCTTTCGCGGAACTCTTCTACCGTACGGGCGCGATGTCCGGTTAGTCGGAACCACCGAGCCGCTTGCTCCGTGAGCGACACCGGGACCACGCGCTCGAGAAGTTCGGCATCAGAAAGACCCGTCGCCTGCTGATAATGGAGCAACCGGTCGAGATACTCGTTGGCGCTCTTGCAGTCGTGGTAACCCGTGTAGGTCGGAACGTCTACCTTGACACGTGGTCGCACATTTTGCACGGGGGCCTGCGCTGTGTTCTGCAGGGCGCTCGCGAGGCTTTGCATAACTGACAGCGCATTCTGTAAGAGTACCTCGCTCGAGGGCAAACTGTTGCCCGAAGACTCGCCTATAGTTGAGGCGCGTGTCGTAACTTGTGGCGGCGCCTCTCTGTTCGCGTCGCGAGATGCCGGAGCGCCATGCGGGCCGCTCTCCGTCGTAGGCCTACTCTCTGCTAACGCGGTCTCTGCACCCTCCTGATCATCCCGCGTGAAACGACCAAGCTCTACGCTGTCGGAAAGTCCTAACAGTACCCCCGCGTTAGCCAAAGGATCGCCACTCTGCGACGCGACATCCGACAACATTGACAAATCTTGGAATTCCGACATGCCTATTATCCTACGTGTGGAAGAGCGCCCTGGCACTTGCTCGCGTCCACAGAACTAGCCGCGTTGCCAAATTCGTTACGTTGGGCGCCAGATGTCGGGGGACCTGTCCTATGTACGGCTGACGCAGAAGCCTATAGCTAATGTTTCAGCCGCACACAGTCGTTCCGTGCACGGTTAACGTCCCCCAACCGTAGCTTGCCTCATTGCAGCTACTACTACGGGTTCGGGCGAATAAGGCAACTGGCCAGATCAACAACAAACACTTTATTGCTAAGCGTTAGCAATCGCGCGTCACTGTCGCGGGGAGATACTACAGATAACAAAGGTGTTGACGCTTACACCTCGGTCGTGGACGTCCTCGGCTCGCAGGAGGGGTTGCGGGTTCGTCCTCCTGGGATGGTCGCTGGTGTCAGAGAGCGAGCGCCCGTTTGCCCGCTCGTTTTGTTCCCCGACCCGATTTCCCTCTCCCTGACGAGAATGGTACCTTTCCTCGCTGAGGGAGAGGGGAACCTGTTCCTGGCGCCGGAAAAGGGGGGGGAATCGCACGCGCCGGCCGTGGGGGAAGGGGTCCCCGCAACCAGGCGCGTGCGCTGCCCTAAAAGGGAAAGGGAGGCTGGGCGCACCTTCTCCCCACAATTCCGTTCGCCAAATCGAAAGTGTCCGTCAGCAACAAGCGGAGCTCGACCAGGAAGTGTCATCCTTGAACAATTGCATCCGGTGCGCCGACCAGTCCACGTGCTTCAATGCAAGACAAAACGGCAGTTATCTACATGGGGCAAGCAAGTAATCTTCACCCCCCGGTAAAAACACAGAGCAGAAACCGTGCCGTTGGTGTGGTCAAGAGTGTCACTCTCGCACTCTCTGCCCAACACGCTCGGAAGTCTGCAGCAATTGCCAGAAGAAAGGTCACTATGCCTCCGTAAGAATTTCGCGACGCCTCGATGATGTCGAAACCAATCACGGAACTTTAGAAGCAGGATTTCTTGAAGCAATCAAGACGACGGATGCTGGAAACTGAGAAGCAACAGTCTTCATTCAAGGCCAGCCAGTAGACTTCAAAATTAACACCGGTGCCAATAAACCCGTCCTCCCGACGCACGTTTTCCAAACGCTCAAGGACAGGCCGCTTCTATCAGCTTTCTATCAGTTCCCTCTCGTCAGCTGCATGGCCCAGGTGGAAAGCTTCTTCCAGGAGCAGGAGTGGCACAGCTCTAGCTCATCTACCGCAACCACGCAACTACTCAGGATATATACGTCCTAGATCAGATCTGCACTACGTTGCTAGGCAAGCCAGTCATCAAAAAGCTACAGCTGCTGACCTTCGTAAACGCCGTTGCCGACAAAGTGAAGCAAAAAGAAGAATTTCCAGCGGCGTTCCAAGGACTTGGCAACCTGCTCAAAGAACACAGGATTCAGCTTCAACCAGGAGCAAAAACCTTTCGCACTCAGATCCCCGAGGTGCATCCCAATCCCATTGTACGAGAAAAGAAACTTGGAACTTCAAAGGATGCAGGAACTTGGTGTCATATCACCTGTTGATGAGCCGACCGAGTATATAGTGTGCACCAATGGTAGTCGTCCCAAAGCCCTCCGGAGATGTGAGAATATGCGTCGACTTTACAGAGCTGAACCGCCACGTTCTCAGAAAATGGCATCCTATTCCCTCCATGGAGCACACTGCCGGACTTCTTCATAGAGCTTAGGTGTTCTCCTATCTCGATGCCAACTCTGGATTTTGGCAAATTCCACTTTGTGAAGAGTCAAGGAAACTGACTATCTTCACCTCACCGTTTGGGCGCTTCTACCATTTGGCATTGCGTCAGCTGCTGAACATTTCCAGAAGCAGATGGCGTACATATTACAAGGCATCAGTCGAGTTGTCTGTCATATGGACGACATCCTCATCTGGGGTTCCAACTGCCAAGAGCACAATGAGCCACTCCGAAACGTGCTGCAGGCACTTGCAAAGGCTGGAGTGACACTGAATGACAGCAAGTACGTGTTTAATGTTCAGCGCCTAACATTTCTAGAACACTAGCTCGATGAAGACGGAATAAAATCCGACGAAAAGAAAGTTGAAGCCATAATTAAAATGGAGAGTTCCAAAAACAGGGCCGAGCTGCAGAGAGTTCTCGGAATGGCAACGTTCTCAATCTTCATTCTCAATATCTCTGATATTCTTCGAAGATTCTTGACGACTTGACGCCTAGATTACAGCGGCTAAAGATGAAAATGATGCAATATCGATATGAGGTTGCATATGTACCAGGCAAGGAACTTCTAGCCGTAGATGCACTTTCGAGAGCGCCTCTGTGAGAGACGGGAGACAGCGAGCTCGAAGAAAGCGTTGAAGTTTTCCTCTGCTCTATGACAACCTCTATTCCAATAAAGCAACTCTGTTTACAACGGTTAAATGTATCCCAACAAGCAGACCCTATTTGCACACAACTTCGCCTGCTGTGCGAGAAAAAACGGCCCTGTAGGAGATACTTAGGACTTAACCAAAAACCATTCTACGACCACCGACACTATCTCACTGTCGAGGATGACTTACTCCTCTACGCATAGCGAGTTCTCGTCCCTGACTCATGCCGAAAAGAAATCCTACGTACGACTCTTGCACGAAGGACACTTTGGCATAACAAAGTCACTGGCTCGAGTCAGAGAACGTGTCTGGTGGCCCACCATAGGATCGGACGTCTCGTCCCTGGTGAAGAGATGTCACATTGCATCGAAACAAGAGTAAACAGGAAAATGCCACTAATAAGCTCCGAATTCCCTGAGAGGCCTTGGCAACGCATCGCGATGGATTTGTTTTCTTTCAAGAACCAGTGGTGGTTGATAGCTACCGACTATTATTCAAGATACCCCGAACTAGTTCGACTTGAGAAGCTCACTTCCTCGGCCGTAATCAACCACTGCAAGTCAATTTTTGCACGCCACGGAATTCCCAAGGAAGTGGTTTCCGACAATAGCCCGCAGTTTTCTCCAACTGAGTTTTCACTCTTCGCCCATATACTATGGTTTCAAGCACATTACATCTAGCTCTCACTATCCTCAGAGTAATGGACTTGCAGAGGCTGCAGTGAAAGTCATCAAGGCATCCATGACGAAGACCAAGGACCCTTACCCAACACTTCTAGCTTACAGGTCGACAACTTGGAAGAATGGATATAGCCCCGCCAAACTGCTCATGGGTCGCCGGCTGAGATCCAGGCTTCCTCTGTGTTCCACCAAGCTGACACCCCAATGGCCAGATCAAGAGAGTCTTTGGAATTTTGAGGAAAGATACAGACGTCAAAGGAAAGACTTCGACAGACGTCATGGAGTCCGCAACCGGCCGGGGCTTCAAGTACAAGCCCCAGCCGATGAGCCTCGATCTTATTGGGTCAACACCGACACTGGTGCTGTGCGTAGAAACCGGACGGAGCTAGTCCCATATTCCCGAAGTCACAACAACGCAGATAGTACCAGTGCCAGTTATTGTGCTAAGACACTCGCTCGCGTTGCCAGCTCACTTCCCACGGGCATACCAGAAGTGGCAGGTGCGTAAAGCCGCCTGCTGCAGCGAACGTCGCTTGATTGCATTGAGAGATGTAGATGCTGCCATCTAGAACAAGCCAGGCGAAGCTGGTGACCACGTGTGCTCAAGGTGTGCGTGGCAGGTCTCCCAGGCTAGAGCGCGGTATTGGAATAAACCTGTGTCCACGTAACCCAGCCTCCTGCCTTCTCGCTTGTCTCTGACGACTTCAACAGCATGTCGCATTTTATCTAATATATGTTTATCTCATCAACGGATATCTCGAGATGAAATACTGTAGCATATTTTAGAAAATCCCGTTGTTTGCAAAGTACAAAAATGCAGAACGCTTATTTTTTTCTTCAAGTGGTGTTGTGTTTCAGGTTTCCGATGGAGGCGGAAATGTTGTAGGTCCGTGTGCTCAGATTTGGGTGCACAATAATGAACCCCACGTGGTCAAAATTTCCGGAGCCCTTCACTACGGCGTCTGTGGAGGGCTCCGGAAATTTCGACCACGTGGGGTTCTTTAACGTGCACCCAAATCTGAGCACACGGGCCTACAGAATTTCTGCTTCCATCAGAAATGCATCCATAAACATGTCGTGGCATACGTGCCGGGCCAATGCTGGCGTTAGCGCGCATTCTGTTTGCAGTTGTCGGAGCTTCACTGCTTCCGCACGTGACAGTTCACGATGCGGGGGCGGAAAGGCTCTCCTGGCCTCTCTGTATGCCGCCAGGATCCCTCCGTAGTCGGTGAGGGGATCGAGGTCTTCTTCACGTTCTTCACCGCTGGTTTCGGGGAGACGGGCTGCCGCGGTCCGGCACGTGATGAGATCACGGGCCACAGCGTCCGCCTCCTCGTTGCGGTTCTCGATGTCGGGGGCCAGTTGTCGTCCCATGTGGGCTGGGAACCATTTGAGGGCGATGGTTGGTCCTGCAGCGGCGCCGCGAGCAGCCCGCGAAGCCGCGATGGACCTCACTAGCCGCTCCGTGCCCCGCCAGACCATGCCTCGGGCAAAATTCTTTGTTGCCTGCTTTGAGTCGCTAAGCACCGTGAGCTTGCCCGGCGTACTTGTGGCCAGGGCTAAAGTGTAGCGTGTGCGAGCGTGAACTAGCCACCCTCCACCACATCATGTGGGGCGGGTGTAACAGTGCTGTGAACAATGGGAACGGGCAGTGCCAGGACGCCGCGTATCCCGAAGAGGTGGGAGCATGAATACGCTCCGAAGACTCAACGACGCAACGAAGGGCCATCCAGCGGCTTGAGGAGGCCTTGGCAAAGCAGAATAGAAAGGGAGGGGAGCCGACGCCCCGGACAACGGGAGGGGAGGAACCCGAGCAACCAACGCCTAGCCGGAGCACAACGTCCTCAAGATCTAGGCCCTGGGACTATGCGACTCTATGAGCCATAGTCTTCAGATAGGGAATACCTGCGCCCCGCGTGGCCGGTGACTTCCCGCACGCCGGATGCGTAAATAAATGTTGTTTCTCTCTCTCTACATCAGAAATGCAGCTGCCGCAGCCGGGATTTGATCCTTCGACCACCGGGTCAGCAGCCGAGTACCTTAGACCACCGCGGCGGGGTGCCGTTCCTTTTTAAATCACGCTGCGTGATAATTGGGACGCCGTGTGTGTGTGTGTGTGTGTGTGTGTGTGTGTGTGTGTGTGTGTGTGTGTGTGTGTGTGTGTGTGTGTGTGTGTGTGTGTGTGTGTGTGTGTGTGATATAAACTCTTTGAAAAGTTGGTAAAAAGCTAGTAATCACTGGCAAAAAGTCAGTAACAGCAGCTGTTACTAACCTTCTTGGACCATTACTAACCTTTTCCGAACATTTTACTACCCCCGTTAGCAAGCGCTTGGAGATTGCAACGGTTACTATTTTTTCCGCACTGTTAGCAACTTTTCGTCATGCACGTATTAAATGAACTTGTTAAACAAAGTTTAAAGATTATTACTACGATCGTGTAACAACCTATTTAGTAGCACGGGGATGCATTCAAGTTCATTGAGACAATGTGTGTAAACTTACTACCCAGTCTTTCGTCTTGGGAGATGATTTGGACTCCAACCAAAAGTTTTGAAGAAACCCAACGTTTCGGAACCGACTTGGTTCCTTCCTCAGGGGTGACTGCGGAGGCTACGTAGCAGCGTCGTCTTCGAAACACTCGCGGGGTGGCTAATGACCCCCCCCACCCCTCTCTCTCTCGCTCGTTTTGTCGTGGAGCGCAGTCCGAGTGAATAAGTACACTGGGGGAAGGGTTCCGAGAGAGCGGTTGATGTTATGGGCTGTCCTCTGTATGTGCCAGGACTCGAGTAACAACCTTCTCCTCCAGTTCGGCTCGCTTTCAAGGATGGCCGTCGCTTCGAAATTTACTTTGTGATCCAACGTCTCAGCATGTTCTGCGCTGCGCTCTTTGTAGAACTTCCGCACATCGTTGGCGTGTTGCTTCAGTCGTTCCGGTAGGTTTTTCGTCTCGCCGACATACGACGAGGGGCACTCGTCACGCGGAATTTTGTAAACGACACCGGGGCGCCTGTCCATTGTTGGCCGGTCTTTCGAGCGGGGGAGGAGGCGGCCCAGCGTACACGAAGGCACGCGCGCGATGCGAACCCCTTCCTTTCTGAAGATCCGGGCTAAGATCTCGCTGGTTCTCTGAACGTATGGAACCGGTACGCGTTTCGGGGGGCTGTCAATTGAATTTGATTGGTGTTTTCGTATCCTCTGTTGCCCTGCGCGGTGGGTGGTGGCTCGAATGAAGTTTTTTGGGTATCCGTTTTTTCTGAGGTCAGCAATTACGCGGGCCTCCTCTTTCTTTCGCTTGGTGTCATTAGAGCATAATTTCCTAGCTCTCTCGAGTAGCGTGGTCACAACCGAGGCCTTGTGGCAGGCGGGGTGGGAAGAATCGAATTAAAGGTAGCGGCCAGTGTGCGTTGGCTTCCAAAAAACGGAGAACTCCAGGCCGTCACGCTTTCTTGCCACCTGGACGTCGAGAAAGGGCGGGCAGTGGTCGCTTTCACACTAGGTCGTGAATTGTATGGATGGGTGCACAGAATTTAGGTGTTGTCTGAAGTTTTCAACTTCAGCCGTTGTATTGACGCAAAAGCAATCGTCCATATAACGCAGAAAAAGCTTGGGTCGCGGAGAAAAGGAGCTGAGTGCTTTCTCTTCTATGTACTCCATGGTCAGGCTGTTAGTAAGGGTGGAGCGAGTAATTGTCACCAATTTTCCCGTTACTAACCTCACTGACTAACCGGTTACTGACATATGTGACATATTGTTAGTAAACTGAACTTAGAAGTACTATAACCCTACAACCCTGTATGCATTGCCTCGTGGTGCACCATATACTGCAAATGCAGTATGGTGCACCACGAGGCAATGCATACGACACGTGAGGGGCAGGGGCGTAAGCAGAAATCTTTTTACGAAGGAGAGGGAAGGGAAGGGGGCACTTTTTTGAAAAGGTATTTTTTTCTCTCTGTATACCACGGTAAAAACGCCTTATGGCTCATGTCATTCATAGGATGACAGGCGTCATAAGGCCATTCCAAAAAGAAGGAAATATTTTAGCTAGAAAACCAGCAGTGAAATGATTAAAAACGGCGAAGAACACTTTTTGCGAATGAGAGCATAGTGTTTCAAATTGCCTGCGTAGATAGTGAATTCAATAATGGCCACAATTAACTCACTATGGATCAATTTCATCATAATCAATAATTTTGAAAAGCGTAAGTACCGAGCGGCATTCTCCTTTTCACTGGGCTTTGGCACTACCTATTTTCCAAATTTTCAGAAAAAAATGTTGTAAAAAATAAAAATGGTACAAAATGAACTGGTATCAAGCCAGGGTCGTAATTAATCCAAACATAAAGGGGAGGATGATCTTCTTCGATACAATCTTGAAGAAGAGAAGTCCGCTTGCCGAAATAGTGGCTTTAGTGACAACCCGTACTCACGAATTTTTTTTAAATATGGTATCAAGGAGCGGTTGCTGGCTATGAGTCCTTGTGCAACTCGCATGGTTTGGCGAAAACTATAGCGTCCGCGCGAATATATGACAGACAACCTAATGGTTTGGTGGAAGAAATGCCAGTTTTTTTTTTCCCGGTGCAGAAGGCGGGGGGGGGGGGGGGTACGTGGGGAGAATGCGCGATGTGAACGGCCGAACCTTCATCTCCCACAATCGCCTCTCCTTGGATCCGCCGTAACAAGGGTGGACTGGGCCCGGGAAGGACAATTATACGGTTTAGCAATGTGCTGAGTACTACATCAGGTGCAACTCTGTGGAAGCTATGCAAGAAGTTCGCCCAGCAAAACGTATAACATTGCACGTCTCGTGGTCCATCGCGTAACATCTGATCAGTGCCGGTACACCCTCGCGTTTCTTTGTGCTTCTCCTTGGCGCGACAGCGAACAGAACAAAGCGGAAAAGTCCCCCCCCCCACAAAAAATATGAAAAAAAGACGAAAAAACGTGAGAACCGAATGACTCTGTGGTGTCGAGGTGTCACGAGATAGTAGTCGTTCCTGAAGAAAGGAATACCTATAATTTTTGTCTGCCTCTGGGCGACACGGCGCAGTGCCTTGTTGGGGATGGGATAAGGGAATAAAAGAATATGAGAAAAAGGTTAGTAGGAGCAGAAAAGCACTCGTGGCATACGAGCTAGAAAAGATGGGGGTACACGGTCGATCCGTTGACAAGATGGATGGGTGGATGCATGGATGGATGTATCCGGCTGTGCTCTTTAGATCGGGCGGTGGCTCACGCCACCTAGCCATAATGTTAAGTTAAGGATTGAATTTCACTCGCGCCTTGATTGTAGCCACCAATCAAGGCGCTAGAAATAATCAGGAGGAGGCCTCTCCTGGTTATTTCTACCTATTTAAAGTCTATTTTGCATTCACTGTCCGTAATCCCCAATGCTTTGAAAAATTATGCGCCATTATATTGAACTAAAGGGTGGAGCCCTTTACAGAACATTATCAAATGTTTAGCCATTTCCTCCTCTCCACACTCACTAAATACTAGTACACTGTACTCCGTGCTAAATACCATGTCTGTGCCTTCGTATTTGGCTCGGTACGTCTTCCTGCGCAATAATCCCGTTCAAAGAACTGCCCCGAGAATTATCATAGATCTTTTCTTTTGCAATTTCCAGCTTGAAAGTTTGGTAGGTCTCCAGAGATGATTTGGTAAGCATTCTTATTTTCCACGTATGTCCCTCTCTGTTTACTTCACCTTCTTTTTAACCGATGTTTCCTTTTGGCTTGGTATGATGCTGTTGTCTAAATGCTCGCTTGACAATTTTCGAGTTCGCTTCCTTCATTAGTATCAACATTCTTCGTGTACAAATAGCTGAAAATTTTCTTAGCCCCCAAAGCTCCTTTCTCATTTTTCTCAATAGCTCCTCAAATTCTATCTTACCGCTATAGCTTCCCTGCACTCAAACAATGTCCATCCCATGTCACCCTGTACCCCCTGATTTGGGGCGTTCCCGTGTGCTCCCAAAGCAAGTCTACCTATGCCACGTTGTTTAATTTCCATTCTTGCTTTAACCTCTGATTTTATGCACAAGACCGCAGTGCCGAACGTCAAACCCGGGACCATGACACCTTTCCAAATCCCTCTCACAACGTCATACCTATTATATAGTTCCACAGTGCCCTATATTTTTCGCTGTCGAGAGAAATCAACGCTCGTCCGTGAGCGATTTGCGAACAAAAGGTGGCCTGGAAGGAATAAGTTGGCAAGATCTGCTCACCGGGACGACTTCTTCGGCCTTTATTTTTTGGCGACTGACGACGCGTGAGAGCACTTGTTTTTTTTTTATTTGTGGTCGAATGCGCGGCTCAGTTGTACATGCGATGACATTGCCACACGGAGGAAGGAAAAAGGTAAGGAGAGGGCATGCCCAGCCGGCGCAGGGCGTAAAAAATGTGGCGGAAATGACATCATGGCGGCCATATTCAGTAGGCACAATGCCGGCGTTGTTATGGTTACGTGTCGCGCAGTGAAGCTGGTCTAGCAGTGAGCGGCCGCGGCTGGCGGCGGAATGTGTGCCTCCCCAGGTCTCGTGCTGAGCCGTGGCGGACAATATCTGTGCTCTGCGCCGCGTTATTGGTTACGCAGTGTTCGTCTGGCTGTTACATTACTCTTAGCAACGTTTACAAATCTCTTTGTCCATCACGGGGTTTCAACAGTGCGTAGAACAAGTGCATATCCATGTGTCGTGCGGCGGATGACGCGGATGAAGCAGTTAGTCTTCAGCGAAATGACGTTGGGCACCATGACGAAGCTGAATGACGACGAACGCCTTGCAGGTCAGTGACGGTTGAGCAGTGCTCCTGCTTGTGACAACGGACGACGCTGTTGAGCCCAGCAAGACGCCGTGAGGACCATGTGCACATACGTAGTTTCGTGTTGTGTGTGTACAGTAACAACTTGCATGTGCGTATTAAAACACCTTTTCTGTTCCGCTTGGTACACTCTCCACCAGCATTGCATGTAATCCCAACGTAACAGCAACCACGTTCAACTGTCACTAGCACTGTGCTCAAAGTCACCACGGTCGCAGAATGCTGACGCAGGCGAGTTTCACGCGGAACACGGACACAGTGGCAGGACGCTGCGTCAGTCGCGTGGCGGAATGCAACCGTAGAAGGCACACGACCGATCGTGTTGTCTGTACAGTTGCTGAATTAATGACGTGAAAGCACTCGCCGTTGTCAGTGCATCTAGCGCGCGTTCTCTCGTAGTTGCTTCGTTGTCAGCGAGCTGTTACTCTTTGTTATTACTCGGACGAAGCGATTTCGCTGAAGGTGTCCCGCTGGCTCTGAGTGATGAGCCCAGTTCCATTAGTTTCGGATCCTCACGACACACGCGCTGCGCAGCCCACGTGCTTTCCGAGCCGGAGAGGGAGTCGCGCCTTCTGCTTCGCATTCATATGTAAACAAGAGAGGAGAATTTGCCTACTCAATATGGCCGACTTCCGGCTTCATCGCGGCTTCACAACGAGTGACGTCAGGGCCTCTCCTTACCTTTTCCTTCCTCCGTGACATTGCCACGTCGGTTTTGCGAGCGAGACGCAGCAGCAGTTCATGGTTGATGAACTGCCTGTTCATGATGAACTGCCGGTCAACCTTGTCAAACTCGCCGAACGAAAAAAATTATAGGATTATGTTTACGATTGGCATACCGAATGATGTTGCGCAGCGTGGTCAAGAAGCGTCTATTTTTATTGCGAAATATCAAACTTAATTTCCCACGGCCGAATCTATCTGTGTGAATAAGACGTCTACAATGCGCAGTGACGATAGCTGTCCCGCTTGGCCGCGGCGTCTACAGTCCACGTAGTAACTTGCGCGAGAACGATATGAATTATTTTTCAACGTGTTATCGCCAGTTCCCCAATAAATGAGAGACTATCGACGACAGGCAAACAACGGGGGCACACGCGGCGGTGCGGACTTTTGATAGGCTGAATATAATCGCAAAAAGCACATCGCTGCAATGGCTCGAGTAGTATCAGCGGCATTATGGAAAATCTCTAGGAGTGTTTGTTGCGACAAAGAATATGTTTGGGCCTCAAATGGTGCGATGCCACGTAAAGTCAACTTCGGCGCACGGTTAGCGCAAGCTGTATACTGGAATGTGCGCAGCAAGACGCCGGGACATGTAATTATGACGCAATTGTACGACCACTGAATAAAGAAGGAAACAGGATTATGTTGACCGTTAAAATAGGAGTTCATCGGGTAAATAGAATGTGTCTAAAAGTTTTACTCGCGAGTATTTATCGGAATTTTTCAAATTTGCCCGATAACAGGGAGCCCTATATAGATATCTATAACGAACGTTGCGTACGTTATTCTAAAACTGTCCAACAAGTAAACTGCGCGTAAGTTGCTATATATCGTCCGCACTAAGCCCCGACGCTGCCGTATCTAAATGTTTTCTTCCACGTATAACAGCGAGCTTGATTGAACCACCACTCATTGAAATCACTGTACGCTTTGACCGACGCAGAGGAGTTATGCAGCATTCTGCAGAAGCCGCACCCGAAGTGCTCCCAAGCGTACGAGTAGTTTTGCCTCCATGCGTGGTAGCTGTTGTACAGGCGCATATCCGACGCCACGAGCTTCATGTGCTCGGCGAGCTGGCGCACGTTCCGGAAGGCCAGGGCGTCGATGTAAGAACCTGGCGGCGCTATGCGGCTGTAGTTGGCGCCGCCCAGCACCACGGGCACCATACCCCAGTTGAGGGCATTGAAGAACTTCTCGGTGACGTAGTCGGTGCATATGGAGTTCTCTAGGGACAGGTAGAAGTAGTAGGTCTCGGACGCCTGGTGGTAGCAGCGCTCCGCCATCTTGGGCAAGCATGAGGGGCCACCCTTGGCGCCACACGCACCCACCACGTCCACTTGGATGAACTTGCTGAGCTCCCGCACGAAACCCTCGCGGTTGCTGAACGTCTTACAGTTACTCACTAACCACAGGGCATGGCGGGTCTTGTTGGCCCACCAGTTGCGCGCAGGCAGCGTTGGGCGGGCCACCTTCTGCAACCAGGGCAGCACGTTGACGTCCGAGTCCGAGCGGTACGTGGCCGTCCAATTGATGGCACCCCGCAGTGCGTCCGGTAGCCAAGACTCGTAGGCGGGTGACTCGTGGGTGAAGAGCGCCCAACGCTGACCGGGCGGCCGCTCCGGCGGCAAGTCGTCGGCGCGCACGTCGCGAAGGTGGAATACGACCAGCGCGCTCGCGCCCAGTGCGCTGCGGTTCGACGTACGCACGCATGGCGGGTCGCCGCCGCACGCGGAGGGCTTAAGCTCCGCGCTCCACACCTGGTCGCGGAAGAACGGTGTCCACATGAGGATGACGGGGGGTTCGGCACGCGCCGCTGAGGGCATTGCGCTGCTCCTCCTGCCGGGCAGCAGCACGTACACGGCGACAAGGACGGCGCCCACGAGCAGCGCCAAGACGCACTTGGAGGGCACGCGCATCGAGCCGTCGTGCATGGCAGCGCGGCGCTTTTATGGGGCTCGCGGCCGGCCGCTGTCCGATCAGCAAGTGGCTCCTCACATTTCAACGATACGCGCGGATTACGCGGCACGTGATGCGGCCGCCTGCAGTCACAAAATGCGACACGCGCGGTTTGTCGGAGGCGCAAGGTGCGCGAAGGGTACCGACTATAACAAAGCTAGCGCAATATGACAAGAGAAAACGAAAACAAAAGATAAACTAGAGTGTGCTAGAAGCTTTTGAGTGGCGCGAGCAGCTGCCTGGGAGCGGCCGTTTCGGCGTGGAATGATGCGGTGGCGCTGGCGTCGACCAATCTTCCCGGGCGGATGGCTGGCAGGCGTTCCGCGTACGTGTTGGTACCTCTCTGTCGCGCCTAGTGTAAAGATGATCTCGCTCTTTTTTTTCTTATTCACATACCTCCCCTTTTTCGCGCAAATAAAGGTTATTTGATATTATTGTTATTGAAGTTGCTGCTGACCGCACTGCAGCCCGAAGCAGCATAGCACATTGTAAAATATAACGAGCGCGTTTTTTTTTTTTAATTTTTAAAGTGTACACATTTTAGACGAGAAACCAGCAGGCCGGTACACACCGGAA
This sequence comes from Rhipicephalus microplus, assembly GCF_043290135.1. Taxonomy (NCBI): domain Eukaryota; kingdom Metazoa; phylum Arthropoda; class Arachnida; order Ixodida; family Ixodidae; genus Rhipicephalus; species Rhipicephalus microplus. The sequence goes on from NC_134710.1 coordinate 383,221,160, forward strand.
GCGCCCCCCCCCCAAAAAAAAAAAAGGGAATATGGTGCACACAAAACGAGGAACTCTTGGTCCATTAAACGTAAAACACAAAAGCTGGATTCAAATAAAAGGTTCATTGCTTGTGGTTGCGTGCACACACGACAAAAAAATAGGCTTAATTGATATTATTTGAAGAACAGCAGAGTTTTTCCAAACCTTCCTTTGGTTTTGAAATATGGGAATAGATTCATTGTTGTGGGACCCACAGAAATGCAAATACGTAATACTGCAAAAGAATGTCTTAGGTGAAACATAGTAGTGGAAGATTTTGAGAGCTTAAAAAACGCAATAACACTGCAAAGCAGAGTCGTAACTAATGTTAATCATAATTGATAACATAAAATGCAAGGTTTACTTATTTTTGCAATTAGGTAAATTGTAAAAAACGTAAAATATAGAGCCAGGATACAAAAGATAACATAAAGCAAAGCAAACAGAACGACAAAGTTAATGTTGTCTTTCCAAAATGCATTTAAAAAAAGATGTTATGGTCGAAAGATCGCTTGAAGGGACACTGAAGTGCAACAAAGAATTGGCTTAGATCGATGAATTATGCACCGAGATCCCTAATGCTGCTAAATTTACCATCACAGGTTTAATACAAAAAGATTCAAGATGAAAGATTTATTTTGAGATTTCGCGTCATTATTTGCACGTTCTCTCGCTTACAAGCCTCTTCTAGGAAAAACTGTTTTTCTTCTTGGTGTACCGTCAAAAAAATAAGAGTGTAAGAAAATATGCACGAAAAATGACATCTTTTTTACGCCACTGTAGCAATTTATAGCCTACTCAATTTTGGGTGCTTCTGTGCGTTTTTGGCACTGTAGAAGATTTCTCATCTTGACTTCATTTGCGCGTGTAGACCGTGGGTAAGGTCCGATGGTGGCAAAAATGAAGTTTCTGCTGCTCCACAACAGAGTGGGACGCTTGCAACAAGCTGCAGAGCATCTGAGGCTTCTCGAACAGTTACTAAACTGGACTTGCTGATTAGTTTCTCTTGCACGAATGCTTCACATTGCACGATTCCATTGTCTGCACAGGTGAAGTATACGGCTCGTTGAATGCAAAGTTCACGAGTGCTAGGATTCAGTGAGCACGCTACGTACGACACGCCGGCAAATCCAGGAAACTCGTGCAGCGCCCATGACTTCGATGGTAGGACAAGACCACGAAGGTCACCGAGAGTTACAACCGCGTCAGACGAGGGACTTGAGCTTGCCTCGTCAGCTTCGTCGCCATCTGCAAAAGTTGCACCGTTGGTATCCACAAGGAGCTGTGCAGGAGTGCTAATGCGTCGCCGTTTTCTGTTGTCATTCTCAGCCTGCACACACTGATGATGCCGCTTTGTTTGGGTCCGCGAAGCCGGAGTTTTGAGCGTCAAATATGCAGGCAGCTTGGGCAAGATCGTCGGGACTGCATCAGGGGCAAGTGTCGGCGTTCCCCTAGGAATTCAAACTTGAACACCATTGATAACATGTACGTAGTCTCTCACAATGAAATGCGGTTTGAAATGTAACTCGCACATAGCACAATCGGCGTCAAGCGGCTTGTCAAGCCGATGGAGGTTCCGCTCCCAAAGAAGTCGTCGTTCTTCGTCTTTCGGGGCCTTAGAAAGTGATAACTTCCGACTTTGTTTCCCACGCGGATATCCAGTTGTGCAACCTAGCGCGTAACAATGGTTTAGACGCTACTTCTTCGTCATTTCGCGACTAAAACCGAGATGCCGGCCATGCCGCCGAGCCAGCCGAGTAAACCAAGTGGGAAGATTGGGCGATTGCAGCGCCGCCGCTACTTTCGCCACAAGTTGGGGATGGAGAAAGTAAGGGGAAAGCGTTTCGGTCGCGCCGCTCAAAAGTTCTAGTACACTCTAGATAAACCCCGCGCGCCTCGATCCGATGTTGCCAGACTATGCGTCCTCTTTCGACGAGCATGGGGCCGAATCCTCGCGTTGACACTGTGCTCCCGCACGTCGCTGCAATCGCTTCCCCACAGTGCCTCGGAGGCTCGCTGAAAAACTACAGGGCAGCGCACGCGTTTGGAATTTTCCTGGCCACGGAAAATGCTTCAAAATAGGTCGCCGAAGGAATTAAGCAATATGTTACGGGTGGCTACAGCCACGCTGTCGGATACTTTAAACGCCTCATTTAAGGGAAACGCATCTCAGTGATGTGAGCAGATTATCACGGAGGCTCGGTATCGAGAATGTCGATTGCTGCGAGCTGCCAGCCATTCTGCGGGAGTCTTGAAATCCCCCCGTTCTCTGAATGCGTTCTTTGGCCGCGATAACGGTGGGTCGGCCAAGCACACCCCGTATTATTGAGAAAACGTTTGCTTTCCTAATACTATGCGTATGAGAGCGACGAGCTACACCATCATCGACGTCTCTCTCCTAAACAAAGAGCGGAGGGACGTTTTCCAAAAATATACCCTAGCGAAACAGCCTCCTTGCACACTGGTGCTAGTTAACATCATCAAATCGCAGCATGTTAGGTGTGAGGAGGAAACGTTGCCAGACATCTGGTGTTCCTCACATGGTTTCCTTTACTAGGGATAACAAACAAAACCATAAAAGCAGCTCCACACTAGGGGTGCCAAGGAAGTGCTGAACTGGGCAGCATTCCCTTCGGTTTCCATTTTCTTTCCTCCTTTCAGTTTTTTTTTTTTGTTGATCTTTGTTCCTGTCTTTATATATTTTTCTTCTTGGCGTGAGCGTGCGCTCAATATCATGCACACAGAGCACTACGCCAAGTGCCAACGACCACACATAACAGCATACGACAGCCTGTTGAAACAGATCTCAGTGTTTGAAATTATCTGTCAAATCATTCCATTAATACAGGGACCCAAAGGAGCTCACCTTGCCTTCTATAACCAATAAAAGATCAGCTTTTGTTTGCACTGTCCCAATTGTAAATGCACGCCAGCTTCGATGATTGTGCCACTTTATACAGAGGAATAAAGAACTGAATGTGAGGATCGAGGCTTATCACGTAAATAACCATGGAAGTGCACGTGTCGCCAACTGTAGATCAAATTGCGTAGGGAAGAAATAATCTGTCCTGGCAAGGTACCTGTAGCATAATTCTTTGAGTATGACCAATTGACAGATGGCGTTCCAGTCCCAAACTTGAGCACATGAGTCTAACGTCTACCTTTTTCTTTTCCTCCACTGTGGCCATTTTAAGTTGATACTCCATTTTTGTGTTGTCCTGTTCTCTTCTGCTATGTCCGTATTTGGAGAAACACCCATAATCCTGATAATTACCGATGAATTAGCTCCACTAATTGTCATTCTGATGGTTCTTCACTAGCCCAGTGTCATCTGCAACCAATATAGTACCCTTGTATTGGCCAGTAAAGGCCTTCAATACTGTTTATTCAAAATATGTATTATAGCATTCAAGATACATATAGCAAAAATTTCTTATATGTACATATGCAACAAAATTTTTTTCAGCAAAGCAACATAAAATATATATTAGGAGGGTGTAAGAACTTTATGAAAGGAACACCTGTGTAAAATGGCAGGATTTCCATATAAATTGCTTACTTCTTATAAACGGGTCATTTCATCACAATACATATACATAATAGTCATGAGTAGAAAAAAAGGCACCTTCATTTCATGGCTGGTATCAGCAGAACATTCGTAAACAAGATTTCTTGTATACCAGACTCAGTCATAAAAAAGTTAAGTAGATCAAAGGAAAGTTAACTTGTGCATGCAAGCCAAACAATGGAGTGTTTTTTGGCATAATTGGACCGGCAACTGGAATGATAGCAGTGTAATACAGATGACATCTACCTACAACAATGCGAATAGGCACCGAGACGAAAAAGCACTGATGATGTAGAAAGAACAACAAGACATGAAGGCAGACATCGCACAAGCAAGCAAGGGCAGCCATTGGAAGAAACCAAGGTATGAATGTATACAACTTAATGTTCATTAAACATTTGTATAACTCTCTTCCTATGTAACAAACTCTAAGAAAAATTCACAATGCTTGCACTTTTGATTTTGAAGAGAAAAATAAACTGAAAAAAAAAAAAAACCTGTTGCAGATTAAACCCCTATGCAACAGCATATTGCAGCTAGACATATGCACATATTTGGTGCACAGTAAAAAGCAAAGCAAAAAGAACTGACAGGTGGCACTTTCTAATATGCCAGTGCCAGCTCGGCAGAGCAGCATGGCTGCCATCTCAAGCTACCAATACCCGCAAACTTATCCCCCTGTCACGGTTGGCCTAGGTAAAAGAAAACCCTTAAAATTCATGACACAAGTTTACCTTGAAGTATGCTACGTGGGCTGAATCACATGAAATTAATTGAATTTCATGCACCAATTTTCTAGTGTGAAAGCCATATGGGATGCTCGTGCTGGATCAGGTTCTACCTAAAGATATATTTCAGAAATGTGGAAATGAAACCTTACTGTTGTGTCATAAAATGCAAATGTTGCTGTAAAGGGCACGACAGACAGCAAAAGAATGCTGGCAATAACGAAATGAACCTCAAACATTGCAATGCGTACAATGTTGTTACAAGCACAAACGGATGCCTGGAAAACTTGCATACAACCATGTACAAGCTTAAAATCAAAGGTAAGACAGGAATATGATTTTACATATCCGAGGCATATGTGAGGCACTTATACTGAAACAGAAGTGTCATTTCAAAGGATACTCTCTGCAAGTCTGAAGTGTTCCCTGCTAAACACCAGAAACATTCTAAGAGCAAGGCACATAATGTGCAGCAGTCTTATTCGTGCATGTGAGTTGAGTCATAAAATCAGCAGCACCCTTACGAGGTACTGCTGACAACTAAGGAACACTATAATGGACCCTAGCTAGATGTACACAATGCACTGGCAATTACAGTGAGCAAACAAAACAAGTACACAGACAAATGCAGTGAAATTACCCTGAGCAACTTTTGAGTTGATGCGGTCACGGCTGCAATTGTGGCACACGAGAAATGTCTCGATCACAGAGTAGGGAGCAAGCAGCTGGTAGTTTATTACATTTTGCCATGCTTCATTTAAATTAGCTTTAAAATAGCTAATTTGACAAGCAAAATTAACACTGTACATGTAATAATAATGGTTACACATTGCTGGCACACTGTGTATGATATGCGTGTCTGGTTTCAACCCTTTGTATCACCGGCTTTACTCAACAATAATGAAAAAAAAACAAGAACGCTTTGCCACCAACGCAGGCGACATCATCAGTACACAAAAGGCAGCACTTTGTGCAGATCAAATTCGATGGATATATCATGATTCCACAAATGATGATATATCCAACATTAGAATCGCGGTTTATCCAACGCAATCAATTTGCATGCGATGGATATTTATGGCAGGATATTATAAGGATGTGTTCTTTCAACCGATGTCATTTGTGTACTCCCGATGCAACTTGTGTAAATGGTGAAGTTGAGTAAAGCCAGCGATCCGAAATGTCAAAGATGCCTCGCTTTTGGAACATTTTTTTATTTATGCCTTTGTATCAAGTACAGCTAGAAGTAGTACTACAAGTAGGTCTGAAAATTAATATGCAATAAACTAAAGTAATGTGCAACAGTCCCGGCAGAAAACTACAGTTTGTGATAGGTGGAGACACACTAGAAGTAATAAAGGAATATGTCTATATAGGATAGGCAGTAACCACAGAGCAAAACCACGAGATTGAATTAACTAGAATAAGAATGAGGTGGAGCACATAGGGCAAGATTTCTCAAATGAAGACTGGTAGATTTCTACTAACCCTCAAAAGGAAGGTATATAACAGCTGCATCTTGCCAGTACATACCTATGGAGGAGAAACCTGCAGGCTTACAAAGAGGGTTTAGCTTAAATTGAAGACAATGCAGTGAGCAATGGAAAGGAAAATGATAGATGTAACCTAAAGAGACAAGAAGAGAGCAGAGTGGGCCAGGGAACAAACTGGTGTTACGAATATCATAGTTGAAATGAAGAAGAAAAAAATGAACATGGACCGGGCACATAGCCCGTAGGCAGGATAACCACTGGTCTAATGGTAACTGACTGGATTCCCAGAGAAAGCAAACGCACGAAGGGGAGACAAAGTTAGATGAGCCGATGAGATTTAAAAAATTCGCTGGTATAACGTGGTAACAGAAAATGCAAGACCGGGTTGATTGGCAGATCATGGGAGAGACCTTTGCTGATCAAGAACAGCAGAGGACATGGAATTGTTGATCCACGTCAATGACTATCAACAATAACTGGCTTCAGAAAGCGCAGCAGTAGACGCATAAAGCTCAACAGCATGATGCTTCTGCCCTACCAAGATACTTTTCTACTTGCATAAAGCTGGCAACATCAAAACTTTACTAATTCTGAATATAATGAAGTCAAAGTTTTGATAAGGTAACACATTCTGGTTACTGAATTTTATGCATTTAACTTTATTGAAGTAAATCATTGCAGACTGATCTGAATAATGCTCACTTATGGAAACAATTTTACTGCTACTAGCATACAGAAGTGTCATGTGGCATCTGCAGCAAGACAGATATACAGTCATAAGGTTGTAAGTGGACACATAGTATTGCCTAGTCTTTCAGAAATTTGTTCTGTTTAAAAATTTGAAAACCAGGCTCTACGTTCCTAAAATGTAACATGCAACACTGTAGTAACTGTATTAAAAAATGCACTTTCTTTGTCGCATACTTTATAAACAAAGGAACTTCAATATAAATGCGGAAGGGGGCTTCTTGAAAGATGAAAACTTCATGCTGCTTAGTATAGGTACTGATAAGGTTTTGCAAACTATTTCACAGATGAAAAAAATGAATTTAAATTCATCTAAAGAGCTGTATTCAAGTGCCAGCGAGACTCTTCCAATTTTGGAGCATCGTGTGACGATGATTTGAAAAAGTAGGCATGAATATTTGCAACTTACAAAATTTGACAGACTCCTGCTTTTTTTCTGACACTAACCACACATTTATAACAGATGGCCACCTAAGAGCAGTCGGTGGGCTGTCTTAACTGAAAATTTTGAAGCAACTCTGCATGCGAGTGAACCTTCCGTTGGCCAATATGCTCACCCTGGTGGAAGAATAAACACAGGTGGAAGCAGAGGGCAGACAAGAGCACCTGGTGTTGGACAGATAAACTGCATAGCTTTGATTAACTATCACATGACCAAATGCCAGGCACGGCAAACTTTTTTTTTTGAAGCTTGTAAGACCTACTGCCAGACTGTACTTCTGTGCAATATATTATGCAGATGTGGGAAGCAGCCAAGTTGCGCCTCCCAATTTTTCTTTCTCCATGACCACCACTAACAAGAGGAGAAAAAATAAAAAAATTAAGGTCTCATGCCAGCATAACTACTGTTCCTGAGTCCCTTTAATAGTATCAATTCTACACTCCTGTTTGCTTTCTGCCCTGTTTCAGTTCATCAGAATACTTAGTACTGTGCAGCACACAAGATTGTCATGCAGAAAATCCATGCGACCTACGACCAAATGCGACCTGCAAAATGAACAAAAAATGTAATAAAGCATGGGTCGTACATTACTGCTTATGTATTACAGGTAACACATACGCAGTGCTAAACCTCGACTGAACATGTCGCCTGAATGCCGCAGACCCATCAACAATCTGATTATGCTAGAGAATTTTTGCCAAGGGTGTACACACAGCATGATCAAAGCAGTAGTGCTTTATGCAGCAGCAGAACGATGTCGACGTCTTGGCAGGCAGAGGATCTGTTGCTCGGCTGGTACAGGACAATCCTGGCTGGCACATTTGGCAGTACATTTTGTAGCAACATCTGACAACCCTACATCTGACAACCCTACACACAGTGTCTCACAAAGAAACATTAGCAGAGGTGGCCTCAGAGGGACCAGCAGAGGCTAAGAGCACCTCTGTTACAAAGGGCTAAGAAATGTCAATTCAGATAATCAAAGCAAATACTTCCCTGCAAATATGTTTTTCTGACCGCAGTGGCTAACTAACTAACTGCTCTGAACATAACAGTTTTCTCTGCTACCCAAGCGGTTCCAATAAGCGGCTAAAACAAACCGAAATTCAGCCAGGCTCGATTGACAGAGACAATGATTTGTCCGCACTTGTTGACGTCCCTGCAGTCAGTGTGGTGCTTCTGGGGCTTTTGAAGAGAAAGTCTCACACAAATGTTTACATCTCCCTGCCTTTTGCAAGAGATGGCACTCATAGCAGTGGCTTTCCGAAGTAAGCAGGTAATCCTGCATTCACATGAGAGTCGTCTCATCAACTGGGGCCCTGTGCTGTGATCGAGCCTGGAAGAGCTCCCGTATCAGCGTAGCTTTCTCTCTTTCCAGCTGTGCAATCACCTCACTCTTCTGGCTCACTTCCTGAATGCAAAAAAGACAACATAAGGGGTTGTTGCTGTAGTAAATACATTGAGAGAGTTTTGTCAAACATCAAGATTTTACTACGAGTGCAAGCTTTTCGCAACGCGAGCCCGAGTTAAAAGGAGCTCTGCAAGTCTGTACACTTGAAAGTATGCTCGAGCACGGTTCACAGATTTACAAAGTGAAATGCTTTGCCGAGTAGAGGTCAGACTCAATGTCTGGTGACGCGCTTCTCAACTTATGCATACCTCAGTTAAAAGATGGTTTTGCTCCTTCAGCCGCTGAACTATGGAGTTTTGATGAACATCATATGGTGGTGGCTGTACAGCCAAATTCATGTGTGTTGGGAAGCCCTGGAAAAAAAAACAAAGAAAGAAGGCATTACAGTAACCTGCTTCAAAAATGGCAACTACCAGACCCTTTGTGTAATGACGCATTGAGCCCCCTTCCAGAATATTGGTGCCAGTTATATGTTAGAAAGCACTCGCAACAAACGGGCACTGTTTTTCATTTTTCCAAGCAAAGTTTGTTACGCACTACAGTTCAGTGCCAGTGTGGTATGTCAAAAAAATAGTGCCGGTTGGGTACAGAAACACGACCCTCAAAGGTGTGTCGGTCACACGTGTATTTGTGTGCACTGTTTTCCAATAAGGAATACGCTTTAAATTGTGGGCTTGTTGGCGATCAGCCGTTTTTGATATGGTAATCTGATTTTTCATTGAAGTCACTTGTCATTTCATATTGCCAATTTCATTGTTGCGAGGATATAAATGCACGACCCTATGTTTTGGCGCTGGAACATGAGTGATTAGGCACGATGCCGCCTAGGTAGGTACACCTTCACATCACGCCCACAACCACAGAAGTGTTTTGCTTATACCGGGGAGAGAAACACAAAAAGAAAGAAAAGTAGTAGGTCAGACACACGCACTCCAAGCTTCAAGTGCTCCCCATTCTCCGGACAGAGGAAGGGCTTCAAAATGTTTTGTCATATCTATAGTTTCCCTTCTCAGAATTTTCCAGATTCTGTAGCATCTACACACGAAGGTAACACCACATTTTTAAAGTGCTATGCTAGAAGATGTCCTTTTTCATTTTAATGTGTAGCTTGAGCAGACTGCAATTCAAATGTGTAATAATTGATTTACAAGGTTTTGTGTTCCCTAGCCATATTACAACTTTAATGAAAACCAGCAGAGAATGAAGCCAAGGAAGCAGGAAAAAAAGAGGGGGCGGGGGTTGACACTCGGCATTATGGCTATGAGTGGCGTTATATTTATCGGCGTTTGCATGCCGATAAATACCCGATAAAGTGAACGAGAAGACGACTGCCACTCTAGCTCGATTGATAGAGCGCCAAGCATAGTTAATTTTTTGTAACTATGCCATAATTACTACAATACACTTAAAAGGCCACAATTAACATCTCTCATACCTTAATGACATACTTTTGCTGCGAAATAACACGACAACAAACTCATACCTTCCTTGGCTTCAATCTCTGCTGGTTTTCACTAAAGGGTACTGACACAAAAACTGTGGTCTCGCGCTTTCTCACTGAAATACGTTGCTGCGGGCCTGTTAGCTGTAACGCAGCACATTGTCTGCTACAGCGTATGACAGATAATTAAGTACAGGCTCCTCATTACTGACCAGTTTGAGCTTCAGACAGCTCAAAAACGAAAAGCCACTGGGTTCAACTATGGCCACCTAGAATGTGCAGCTTTTGACCACGTCAGCACACAGAATTGTGACGCACTTCCAAATGGTCTTTATCAAGAAATCTTTTCGAACAGGACACGAGACAGCCATCTTGCCAAGGACACGAAACAGCAATCTTGCCAAACACAAAACTTTGAACACGTGCGCCGCGACCACGGCCTCCCGAGCAGGCCCCGAAAAGTAACCGCCACAGGAAAAACAAGTAAAAAAAAAAAAGAGACAAAGGAGGAAAGAGAGATGAAGAAGGGCGGCTATGACATTATTATAACTTGTTTTAGTGACAGCAGTGTGGCGACGTGGAGAAGTAAGAGGGTCCCCATGGGGCCCCTTATGATTGTGTAAATACCTTCAAAACTCAAACTTTAATATTGCTGTAAGATACCTTTCAAGCTATATTCACTGTTGATATTTTGCAGACAATATACCATGTTCCCGAAAATCGATCTCGCAGGCTATCTCGGCTGTGAAATTTCATGTTGTACCCCTTTAAGGCAGTGTCAAACAAAATGACCCCTAAAAAAAGTTCCTTGTTCATTCATTTACAGCGAGGGTCTCGTTCTGGCAGACTTGATGTTTTTAGATACTATGCAAAGGCTTATTGGTCAGCTGTCTACTTGTTAAAATGATCAGGTGCTACACGGTGCCAGCTGGCAAAAAAGTTTCATGGCTGCGGACTACGCTGACTAGCCCATCTCAGGTTTGCAAGCACATAAATATGTAATATTCCTTTCCGCCCTAGTGACCAGTGTATTGGACATACCAAAAAAGGCGGTGCGAAAAAGGAAGCAGAGCCACAACCAGATTCAAAACAACTTTTGCTGCTTCTGTAAGAGGTGAGCAATATAATTTAGAATGTTTTTCCTTCCTCAGCCCTACTTTTTTATTGTGGCACCTCAGAATATGGGCGTCATCCACAAGAAAAAGTGTGCGTATGGTGCGATGAAGTATACAAAACTATCTTAGGAGCTTTTTTTCACCTGATTCCAACATTTAAATCGTGCGACCTCACTGATGTCCTTTTGAAATGATAATGCAAAAACGTAGCTTTTCTAACCAGTAGTTTGCTCACTAAGCGAGAATGTATGTCCAGTACACAGGACGCCAGGATCCTATTCGATTACATCATGCCAAACATACAAGAAAAAAAAAGAAAACTAGGAGTGAGCGTTCGGCGAGAAACTTGAAGCCCAGTCATCAAAAGTGTAACAGGAGCATCCTGGAAACTACCAAAAGCATGGAACATGAGGAGAAAGCGGAATCAGGAAAAGTTGGTTTGTGGACACTAAGCGCGCTCACTCCTTGGTTTCTTACCTGCATGAAGCAATGTGCGACTGTTACCAATTAGATTTTTTTTTTTTTCAGATGAAAACAAACCATTTCTGTGTTTTATAAGACAATTTACCTTTTGACAAGACCAAAAGCAACACTCTTTCAAGGTAGAAAGCAGAATGTGTATACCATAGGTGCAACGATGGGATCCTAATGCCCAGTGAACTGGACATAATTACACTGGGAAAACCATTGTAGTTAAAGTCTCCAAAATTTTTTCGCATGCATTTCGATAACCTCTTAGCTAGAAATGAACACAACAAATTTTCATCCTACCCTACAAAAAATTTGGGACAGAAAGGGATATAGTGGACGCAATATTAATGAGAAATAAGAGACAGTAATGCCAGGGGAAATAGGGAACGTTATTTAGAAGTAATTGTAATGTAAATGTGAAGAAAGGAAAGTGGATGAAGAGATAACTTGCAACCGGCAGGATCCAAACCTGTGACATTCAGATAATGTGTCCAATGCTCTACCACTGAGCTACGGTGGTAGTCATCCTCCATCCACTTTATAGGGTGTGTGTGTGTGTGTGTGTGTATATATATATATATATATATATATATATATATATATATATATATATATATATATATATATATATATATATATATATATGCATTAAACGTGGGAGCTTCAATCAGACCCATCAGTAGCCATGGCGGCGAGTGTGGAACACTCTTGTTACTTGTTTTCGCGTCAAGTAACACGTGATCTTATTTTATTACGAGATGGCCGCTAACCAATTATCCCTTGTTTACCACCTTAAGGCATCAAATCTGCTAGAATTAGACCCTCACTATAAATGAAGGAAAGTGTAAATTTTAAGGGCTCCTTTCTTTTGTTAGACACAATATTCACCCTTTGAGACACTATGTACACAATTGCAAACGGCACTCATTTTTGTCATTTGCATCAAGCAGACGCTAAGAAAGGGCAACACATATCGTGCCTTAGATGAATTCAACCTCCTGCTTAATAAATTTGTCTTCATCCAACTTCATTTTGCAGTGTACTGACACACATGATCACTATTCTAAAGGCACTACCACGTTCGACGAGCTGTGCGACGTGCTGCATGCTGCAAGCAATGTGAAATACGGAATTTTTCTTCGCTCAAAATTAAAATAACCTATAATGAATTTGCACTTTATTCCTAGCCCAAGATTCGATTCTCTTTATGCCAAATGTAAGCATCAGTGACTTTAGGATAAAGAGATGTTTAATTGTAACTTAATTAGAATGAGTCACTATAACACACGAAAATTCTACAATTATGCCATTATTCTTGTTGCAATAGCCCCACCACGGTGGTCTAGTGGCTAAGGTACTAGGCTGCTGACCCGCAGGACGCGGTATCGAATCTCGGCTGTGGCGGCTGCATTTGTGATGGAGGCGAAAATGCTGTAGGTTCTGATTTGGGTGCACGTTAAAGAACCCCAGGTGGTCGAAATTTCCGGAGCCCTCCACTACGGCGTCTCTCATAATCATATGGTGGTTTTGGGATGTTAAACCCCATATATCATCATTCTTGTTGCAATATATAATGAGTGCCTTGAAATAACGCTATAGTGATTTGACACATTTAGAGACAGTTGTTAATAGGTGGCATCTGAAGGGGTTAATTCTTTCGTCACATTTACATTACAGTTAATTCTATTAACATCTCCTATACTTTGCCTGGCATTATTGTCTGTTAATTCACATTATTTTTTGTCTAACAAAAAAAAACGAGCACTTAAATTTTACTTTCCTTCTATAAAGTTGACGAGAAGACGACCACTGCCGTAGCTGGACTGGTCGAGTGTCAAGCACGTAACCCGAAAGTTACATATTCGGTTCCTGCCAGCAGCAAGCTGTCCTTTTGTCCACCTTACTTTCTTCATGTTTATATCACACTTACTCTATTACACTTCAAACAGCCCAATTAAGGGGAGATGCTACTCAAAGACACGTTTTTTAAAATATTCACCCTAGAGCAATGGAACTTGAGCTGCTTATGGACCTTTTTGTGCTGATTTCAAATATGTAATTAGTTTTCTTGCAAGTTGAATACTTTTAGCTCTGCAAGATGACAAAGTGAAAACTTTAACCCCTTTGCCCCCTCTTTTCATCCCTAAACTTCCGTAATTTTTTACCATTCGTAGTTCATAATGTTTCAAATAAAGTGTAGAATACAAATAACTAATTAGGAAGCACATACAAAATACGTAATAGGCATGAAAAATAATGGAACAGTAAAGGCGAAACAAGAAATTATATTAGACTGCTGTGATATACTCTGAAAGATCTAGAGAAAATCAATCTCAGAAGTTTGTTTTAAATTTCCTGCCAAAATCATTGATGGTGGAGACAAGAATTTTGAAGTGTTTTTTCATGTTTTGGCTGCCCTGTCCCAAGAACATTTCCTGCAACTTGGTATGTGGTATGTCGAGCCTCTGGCTTTCACAAAAGACAACATACTTTATTTTGGCCAATTAGGAACTATGTGAGCACTAGCACATGCTGTCACAGTGACTGGTGCGAAAACTCCAAGGTGACGTTGGCACCCAAACTTTTCATTGATGCATTTCATTGCTTACTGAATGTCTTCTTGATGTAAGCGTGGTGTTTATGGTATCATGAAAGATAATTTACTATTGCAAGAAACAATGCCTTTCTTTTCAGAGTCCCTTAACGCTTCAAGGGCACTGTAAAATATTTTTAAAGCAATCGCAGAATGGCTTCATTTTTGCACAAGCTTGCCTCAGAACTCTCTGGCTACAAGAATTTTTATGGCGAAGCTGTATGATGCTGCCCCCCCCCCCCCCCCGGGTGTTTCATCCCCCCCCCTTGTGTTTCCTCTCCGCAGGCAAAAAAAAATGCACGATGCATGGGCCAAGAACACATAGGAAAAAAGGAGAGCTGTACGAATAGCAAAATTTTGGGTGTGAAGTGAATCTAAATATTGAAGTGTGAGTGCAAGTCGCTTATTTCTCGAATACTTCTAGAATCATTTTCAAATAGCAGGAAGCGAAATTGCAGGGGAAAAAAAGTTGGAGAGTATTTCTAAGCATATTCTTATGAGATATAGTATCATGAAAGCATTTCTTGTCACTAGGTTGATGAAACACTGGTAGCGTGGTATTTCATAGTTATCAAAATTAAGGCAGCAGAAAGGCCACATTGTATAAGTACATGATGCGGTGCAACGAAAGTGTTGCCGACAACACTCTACGCGCGAAAGGCAAAGATGTTGTTCCCTCAGCCTCTCCCTCCCCTTCCATCTTCTGTGGTAGCCTAACTGATGTGGCAGACAATGTTGTGCTCCCTTTGAGCTAAGAGTTCCAAATCTGGCTCGTAGACGTCAATACAGTCGAATCTCGATAATTCAAATTCTAAGGGGCCCGACAATTTGTATGAATTAAAAGAAGTTCGAATTAATGAAAGCTAAATAAACGGAGGGCTCTCCATGCAGTGGTGCATGTGCATTGAGCTAACACAGAAGGGGGACATTTCAGAAGACTTACATTCATTCACAAATCACAGGACATTCGTTATTAATTGAAGTAACCAATGATGCGCGTCTGCACACGTTTGCCTTGCAGCGAGTCAATCAATTTCGGACGCAGCTTGCAAAGCATTTCTACTTCTGCTTAAGCATTCTCCTGGCAAGAGAAGTCAAGCGCGAAAATGTCCAGCGCCAACACTTTCTAAAGACGACAACGACTGCGTAGTGCTACGCAACCGCAGCATGGCCAGCACGTGACGAGAAAGGAGGACCGTCCCACGTGGAGAGAAGCAGATCGGCAGTTGAGAGAAAACAAACATTCCACGGCAGCTTTTTTTTTTTCTTTTTGCTCTCTTTGCGCGCGTTGTTGAAAGGAGAAAGGTTACATGGCAGGGACGGGAAAGGGGGAAGCGTGGCACCGGCGCGTGAGAGACCCCCCCCCCCTCAAGGCGCTGAGCCATGCTCCCACAAGGGGCAAGGGCTGCAGAATATAGTGCCATTTTCCTTTCCTTCAATCACACATTCATTCAACCCAGCTACAGCTTTTTTTTTCTCTCTCTCTCTCTTAGCACGCAGCATTAGAAGGAGAAGGGTCTTTACGTGGCAGGGACGGAAAAGGGAGAAGCGTGACACGGGCGCGTCGCAAATCAGCATTTGGAAGAGAGCAAACATTACACCGCAGCCTTTTCTTTCTTTTTCCTTTCTTTCGCGCGCAGTGTTGAGGTGTCGCAGGTGCCGCGGCGGGATTGGGCAGGGTGCTGAGAGCACTTTCAGAGTGTGGTACATTTCAATTAACCGTCGCAAGTGCTTGGGCATTCGAATTACCGGGCGTTTTTCACCCATTGGAATACACATAGCTTTCACGGGACCTCATCGTGAGTTCGAATTAAGCGTGTTCGAATTAATGAGATTTGACTGTACAAAAGAGAGAGAGAGAGAGAAAACATTTATTGAAAGAAGCTTGTGAGTGAAGGTGGGAGGGTCCCTTATTCCAGGAACCCTCTGGCTTGGACAGCCTGCCGAGCTCGAGCGACGAGGTGACGCTGGTCGACCAGGTCCGGCTGGGAGATCGTAGCCTCCCGCGCTTCACTGAGGAGGTCTTGGTCCGCATCTGGTGCTGCTGCTCGTAGTCTTGGGACGCTTACTTTGCACTGCAGTAGGAGGTGCGCCAGAGTGTCTGCCACATTGCAGTGCGGGCAGATGTAGCTGTGCAACGTTGGCCTCATATGGTGCAATAGTACATATGCCGTGTGTGAACGTGTTGCTTTGAAGACGCCTATAGTCAGTCCCTTCGTCTCTTGTGAGTTTTGGATGTGGCGGGTGGTATAACCTGCGTTCGATAATGTTGCAGTAATGCATGGTACTTTAGTGGTATGGCTTCTCTTGTCTCTGATTCTGTTGTTGAGTGGGAGGTGCCTCGGATCTTGTATGGGAATGCCCGGTTGACGCATTCGCGGGCTGCGGTGTGTGCCGCTTCATTTCTCTCGAGACCTTCATGACCCGGAATCCACACGATGCATGCGTAGGGAGGAGGATTGTCCATGCGCTTTAGTAGCCTAATCGCCACCGTGGAGACCCTGCCTTTCAGGTAGTTCCGTGCCGCTGTTTGTGAGTCGGTAAAGACCACGATGGGATCCTCACTCGTCTGGGTGGCGAGTGCTATAGCAGCCTCTTCAGCTGTTTCCGCACGTTTGGCGAGGATAGTCGCAGATGCCAGTACCGCGCCCTTGTAATCTGCGATGGTAATCGCGAAGGCATTACGTCTCGGATATTTGGCTGCGTCCACGTATCGCGCCTGCGGGTCATTGCCATGTTTTTTCCGGATCATGTTAACCCTGGCGAGCCGCCTTTCTCGGTGATGTTGAGGATGCATGTTCCGAGGGATCTGCTGAATTTCAAGGCTTTCTCGCAGCTGTGACGGTATTTTGCCTTTGCGTTCTTCGGTGGGTTCTAGAGTGGTCTGGTATCCTGTGCGTCGAAGGACGGCTTGCCCTGTGAGTGACAGCTTGAGTCTCTCGACCTGGTTGATGAAGTGTGCTTCGGTGAGTTCTTCCCACTTATTGTGAACTCCCATGCGAAGCAGTCGGCCAGTGGAGGTGGCTGGCGGCAGTCCTAGGGCAAGCTTTGTAGCCTTTCGTATCAGCAGATTAAGTTTTTGCTTCTCCGCTGTCTTCAGGTTGAGATAGGGAGTTCCATATGTTATGTGGCTGTAAAGGAGAGCTTGTACCATTTTTGGGTGTCGTACTCTTTGAAGCCACTGCGGCGGTTAGCTACCCTTCGGATTAAGTGAGTGAGCTGTGTCACAGTGTTCTGCAGCCGGGGTAGGGCACCGGAGCCAAACCCACCTTTATGTATATGTAGTCCAAGGACTCGAAGCGTGTCAACTTGTGGTATTTGGACTCCCTGTAGAAATACTTGTGGGTCAGGAGTGTCGTAGCTTGGTGGTCTACCCCGGGTGCGTGCCGCAAGTACTAACAGTTCCGACTTTTCCGGAGCACATTGGAGGCCGCAGGTCTTGAGATATCCTTCAGTGATGTTAACCGCCTCTTGAAGTCGGTCCTCCTGTTCACCCGTGCTTGAACCTCTTGTCCACATAGTGATATCATCGGCGTATAACGCGTGATGTATCCCAGGGACAGCTTCCAAGAGACGTGGGAGGTTAAGGAGGGCCAAGTTGAAAAGCACTGGTGATATCACTGAGCCCTGCGGCGTGCCTTTGTTAGGGAGTTGAAAAAGCTCGCTCCTGATATTGGCAATCCCTACAGTGGCAGTGCGGTTGGTGAGGAAAGCCAGCATATAGGCGTATGTCTTGGCACCGCAGCCGACATCTTCCAGGCTACGCAGAATGGCTTCGTGGCTCACATTGTCAAATGCGCCCTTTACGTCCAAAGCTAGAACAGATGACTTACTGTGCTTGCTCAAGCGGAGAAGAATATCTTCCTTTATCTGCAAGAGGACGTCTTGTGTGCTGAGCATTTGGCGGAAGCCGAACATGGTGTTCGGATAGTGACCATTGTCTTCGAGATTTGTGGTGAGCCGCTCGTTTACCATGTGCTCAAAGAGTTTCCCAGCGCAAGATGTAAGGGAAATGGGACGAAGATTCGCAATCGAGATTGGCTTGTTTGGCTTGGGTACCATGGTCACCTCTGAGTGCTTCCAGGCTTGTGGTAGCTCGCCCTTCCTCCAGCAGTCGTTATAGTGCCGAAGGAGCGCCGTCAACGCCCTGGGCGGTAGCTGTCGTAGGTGCTTATTGGTCACTCCGTCTTTTCCCGGGCTCATGTTGCCCGTAAGCTTAGCAAGGGCCGCGTGTAGCTCTGCCAGCATGAAGGGCTGGTCTAGTGCTTCGTTCGGTACTCCTCGGTACTCCCTGGGCATCGAATTGTTGATGGAGGTAGCTTGCTGGTTAACCGAGCCACAAAGTTTTGCTTGAAGTTCTTGGAGTAACTGGTGCTCTGTGCCCTCTGAGCCGCTGAATTGTATTTCTTTGATTAGTTTTTGGTGTGGGTGTCATCAATCAGGGCTCGAAGAATGCGCCAAGTCTTTTTTGAGCTCAATGTCCCTTGAAGTTTGTCGCAGAAGGACCGCCAGTTCTGGCTTGCAAGGTTTTCGGCGTACTCCTGTGCCTGTCTAGTGAGTACGGCGATGCGGCGCTTGAGCTTGCGGTTGAGCTTTTGCCGTTGCCATCGCTTAATAAGCGATCTTCGAGCTTCCCATAGGTGAAGGAGATGATTATCGACTGCCGGATTGTCCTCGTTCAAGTGTATCGTTTTGGTATGTCCGTCAGCAACACTTACAATACTGTTTAACCAGGCTTCAATGTCTTCGATAGTCGAATCATCATCAAGCTCATTCCTGTAGGCGGTCCAGTCCGTGAGCCGAGCTTTTCCTGTCTTGAGCGAGGGGTGAGCCTGTTCGAGCTCTATTTAAATTATGTGATGGTCCCTCCCTAGAGTGTCTGGTAGCCTTGTCCACGTTGCATTGTGCACGTCTCTAGTGAACGTGAGATCAGGATTAGTATCCCTCGAGACGCTGTTGCCAACTCGGGTTGGATGGAGCAAGTCATTCCACAGCGTCAGACCGTGTTGCTGCACAGCGTCGTGAACACGCGCCCCCTTCTTGGTGGTGCTGTGATAGCCCCAGGCCGCGTGTGGGGCATTGAAGTCCCCAACTATGACGAGTCGGTTGCCGTTAACCATTTGACGGAGCTCGTGGACAAAGTGGTCGTATTGGTGTAACAGCTCCCACGGAGGGCTGTAAAGGTTGGCCAGGTATAAGCTTTGTTGAGTCTTCCGAGTGGGGATTATCTCCACGATGGTGTGTTCGATGCCAATGTCTTCAATTTCATGAGCGTGTGCGGTTAGAGTCTTCTTGACTAGAATTGCGGTGCAGGGTGAGCATGTGAGAGTGCTGTAGCCAGGGAGCTTGATTTTTTCTGTGTGGGTTTCCTGCAACGCGATCATATCTGGATTATTTGTTTTAACATATTCTTGCAAGTTTGCAGAACAAGGTCTGTAGGATGTGCAATTCCAGTGCCAAATTCGAAGAGTGGGGAGTGGCTCAGACTGTCTATGTGTGGGAGCTGCCATTCTGGCAGTTGATTCCCGCCTGGTGCCGTTCGGTTTGGTGCTGTAGATCGAATTTCCGCTGCAGTTTCATCCCCTAAAGTTTTTCGCTCTTTCTGCTTGGTCCCTGATTGCTCCACCAGCTGCTCATGGGTAACGAAATTTTTGTATGCATATGTTACGAAGTTATGCTGTTGTGCCATGAAGCCATCAAGCTTGGCGTCGAGCGTGCTTACAGTACGGGTCAGTGGGTCTACCTTTTCCATAATTTTAGTAACCACTTTCTCTATGGTTGTGTCTATGGATGCGAGGAGTTTCGCAGTGAAAAAAGCTTCAAGGCGTCGTTCGACGAGGTCGAGCATCTTCGCTTCATGTGCTTGCAGCCTTTCTTCTACCCGCTTCATTATTCTGGCTTCCGTCTGTTTTAGTATGCTGTCGTCAAGTTCTAGTGTGCTACACTCGGCTGGTGGGCGTTGTTGTACCCTTCATTGTAGATCTTGGACTTTATTTTCTAGAGCCCGGATGGTCGCTGTCTGAACAGGCGACATGGTCGAGGCACTTGTAGTATTTAGAGAACTGGGCCCGTCACTACCGGTCACCGCGGCGGCGTAACTGATTTCCCTAACGGAGCGAGACCGTGATGGCGTGCGGGATCCAGAGCGACCTTTTTTTTTAGAGCGAGAGCGACTTCGGTCATATTTTTGGGGAAAAAAGGGGGCCCGTGAAATTTCTGGTGTGATAACTGACCCGGGTAAATCATTGGTGCAAGCACTCCAGTGATTCTCACGGGCGCGAGCGTTATCGAGCTGGTGGCGTCTTACTTGATAAGGAGGGGGGTTGCTGCGGAGTTTCTTCTTGCATTCCTTTCCAGCAGTCTCATGGTCTTCTCCGCAGATCTTGCACATCGGTTGGCAGTCATGTGGTTCTGTGTCCTTGTCGTGGCCGCATTTGTAGCAGAAGTTCGCTTTCGGCTGAGTGCAGATGTCTTGTCGGTGACCTAGGGCGCCACAGGTTCGGCAATATTGGATGGACTTCCGGTATGGCTTGCATCGGTAGTCTCCACTGAGGTACGTCACGTAAAAAGGAACGTGCTGCCCGTCGAAAGTGATAACTGCAGCTGTGGAAGATCCCAGCATGCGCGCGCCAAGGGTGTGGTATCTTGGGTCTACGCGAAGTCCTGCAACAATCTCTGTGGGGCTTCTTCCTGGTTCGAGGCCGTAGATCACTCCGCGGCACACATCATCGGGGTGTCGAATGTGTGGATTCGCTTGATATATTACTCCACCGAGCTGTATGGCATTTATACTTTGCAGTTTGGAAGCTCGTTCAGTTCTTGCTGTGCTTGCGATGATCACATTCTCTACTTTTTGCACCTGCACTTGCACATGGTCATAGAAGTCCTGCTGGGCCAAGCCACTGGATCTTCCGATGGCATGTGTAACCTCGATGAGTGTTCGTTTTGAAAGATCTAGTCCTGGTTGCGGGCAGAATACAATTTTGAAGTCATCAGTAGGGAATGGCCGCATCCTAGTGCTGCGTTGACGTTGCGGTTGAGATTTGGCTTCACAGGTTGCGTAGCTCGTTCTTCGGCTGACTTTTCTTCTTTGGCTGACCTGCCTTTACGGCCAGCTTGAAGCCACTCAATGTGGGCTTTGCCTGTCGTTTTGCCACTAGTTTCATCAAACGTCCATTGTGATGCCGTTCTTGAGTTACCCTCCGTGTTGTCCACTTGCATCGTACTCGGGTTTTCTTGACATGGGTTAGACGTCTGCGTTTCCATGAGAGCGCTAGCTCTTTACCTCCGACGCTGCGTCTCTGTGTTGCGCGAGCAGCGTGCTCGTGCACCTACGAGACGCTGGCGTCCAGCTCGTTTCGCAGGCCCGTCCTCGTGCCAGAGCGGCGTTCGCGTGCAGCACGTCCTCTGAATTCCTTGGCAATGTTGCGTCCCAGCGAGCAGGCACAATATGTTTAGAGTTCAATATCTAGTAAAAAAGTACACTCACTGCGATGAGCCTGGTGTCAAACGATGCCTTGCAACGTGAGGATTCCCAGGTCACTAAACGCGAGCAGTGTCCAGGCAAGGTTGCACAGAAAATAGCAATAAGAGCAGGAGCCCATGTGAGGTGCGACTACACACCTCAGCCCCCTGGCGGCCTTTCTGTATAAAAGAACATTTGAAATTTTGGACGCTAAAAATAATTGGCATCCGATTTTCCAGACTTCCTGCCCGAATTTCTGGTCCAGAACAATGGAGCCACCACCTCTGCCACATCTATCATCTCCATGTTCGAACGAGTGTTTTCTCGAGTCAATACATTTGCGACCGTAGCCAAACCTGAAAGACAGCTTTGCCGCAATACGAGTGTGATGAGGTGAAGCATTTGAAAATATGAAGGGGCTCCTTTTAAATGAACATTTTACCTTAGCAGAGCCTGAAAGGCAGCTCTACTGCAATATGAGAGTGTCACGAGGTGAAGCATGTCAAAAAATCTCAAGGGGTCACTTTTAGTCGGACGTTGACTGTATTTATATTTGTGAAGTTTGAATAACAAAAATTCCAGTGCAAATTGAATAGCAAGTACTATAAAAAAAAATTACTTGAGCTTTCAAATATTCGCACACCCTTACAAAAACCCATTTGGCCTACAGCATACAGGTCAGTCTCCTTTCAAGAAATAAACCACAAAACAAGCATCAAAACCGCACGATCGATGGTAAAGCGCCTTTAACAGGTGGTGTGACATCAGTAGCGACATAAAATATACACTAACATGTTTAGGAAAGCACAGTATGCAACAAAGGGCACGACGTTACTACACTACACACACATATATAAAAGGGCCCATCTAGTAAGGCAGTGCATTTCTCTTGTGACGGCGCTATGCGGAGGCCAACTATAATATAGACCCCTGAAGAGCAACGTGCATACGAGGAGCAGCGTCGAGAACAGAGACAATGTGAACATGATGTCCAGGACACACAGCATAAGCGACACAGGTATGATGCTATCACAGGTTTTATGAGTGCAGATTCCAAGTTTCCACCAAAAGTTCATTAACATTCACTTCAACCCAGAGGCTTTCAATAGTCTCCCTGACGAAAGTGAGATAAATGAGAACGAGGTCGAGAAGCTGACGAACATTGACGACTTGGATGACCCAGAGCAATGCGTCATGTCAGACAGTTCTGTACAATGAAACACGCATGGCCAGTCTGCAAAATTGGATGCACTTCTTCACTATCGCTCCCGGTGAAGGTCAGGCACCCATCTCGCTCTTGTACTATACTAATGTGGAAGACCATTTAAGCGACTTGACAATGGGTAATCGTACTGGGTGTCATTTACAGCTTCACTGTCCAACCACCTTCACAGCGTGGACCGGACCCATAATTTTTTTTTATTCCTAGAAGTACAAACAAAGTTACAAGCAGTTATCGCGCACTTGAGGTGGCATTCTCTTTCCTTTCATCCCTACAAGGTAAATGCAAGCTACAAGGGAAGGGGGGACACCAAAGTAGTATAGACAGCTGTTTTTAGTGCAAACCCTGGGAACGTGCTTAGCCTTTGAAAAACTGCAAACAGTGACACCTTGCAACAATATCAGCATGCTTACCTTTTCTGAACTGTCTATCAGTGCATTGAGGTGCTGGTTAGCATCCAAGATTCTAGCCTTTTGGAATCTGAGTCGTTCATCTTGGGCATCCATAGAATACTCCTGTTGAAAGTCGAACAAAAAACATGTTGACAGGCTACCGCTATCGTAGCGAGCCAAAAAATGCAAAAATGCCCTTTACAGCTTTCAGTGTGAAGTCTGAGTGAGCAGGTACTTTATACAGAGAAGCAGTACTGTGTAGAAAGAACTGCATTTAGTGACATGGCACGAACTACTATGGATAGAATCACAAAATTCTAGCAACACTCTTTCAGATGCTTGTGGCAGCAGGCACTGACTAGCAATTTTCCTAGGAAACAACTGCAATCGTCTGCACATAATTTTCTTGCAGCATTAGTTAACACAGAAAATGTTATTTTCAAAGACTTTGGCCTCATATAAAGTAATAAGCTGCAGCGGGGCACGTAACAGCATGAGAGGTATGCTTAGTGGTAATAAGTAGAGGCCGGATTTTCAGGCCCTAATATAGTGTGTTTTAGGCACCAAAGACGGGCAGTTAAAGCACCGTTTTAGGCCCTCAAAATCATATTTATAGGCACAATAAATATCTATGTAATTTCAAATATCTCTAAACAACGACGTCGGTGACTTGTATCTACGGCAAGAAGCAAGAAAATGATATTTAAAATAGCAGAAAGGTGCCAACGATTGAGCATAGGCATGCATTCTCCACGTGATTTGCAGTATGTGGTCTTTCGTTTTGTTGTCTAGCATTGTGCGTCAAGTGTCTACCATTAAATTAACACTTTCATGGGTCTCTTTCATTTCGTTGTGGCTGGGAAGGGCAGAGCAGGAGCAAATAACCACACCACTGATACTCCAGAAGAGAGGCATGCTAGGTCTAATTGTGTAGGACCAATTTCTCCCCTATCGGTGAACACCTTAAAAGGCCCCTCACTAGGTTTGAGCATTTTGAGCTGACAAGTGCAATAGTGCACTGGGCACTTTGGATCATTCCTGTTAATATTTGCAAAATTACATGTAACGGAAAAATGCTCAATTTTTAATGAATGCCACTTGCCCTTTTCACGGGCGTGCGCCCCAAGATCTAGGGAGTGTCGTACATTAAGGAATGGTTCTCTTTTTTACGTCGCTCCTTTACGTTGACATTGGTGGGCTGACGTGGCATACTGCACGCTCTTAATCAGAACTTCATTAAATGCCATCTGTATCTATAAAAACAGACAAAATATGTTCTGTCTACTGATTATATCCTGAATTTTAAACGGTACCTCATAAAGAGATACCCCCTCATGCACGTAACATTATTCTACTTGGCATGTGCAATTTGTGTGTTCTGTTGTGTAGCATGAATGAGAAGTACTTTGATTTGGGCTAGCTGCTTTATATCATTTTGAAAGGGTAGTGCGAAAACAAAGGGAAAAGAAAAACAGCACTCTTTGTCTCTACGTCTTTCTTTTCCCTGTGTCTTTGTACTGCTTTTTCAAAATCAGTAAAGATAATAAAACATGCAAACGGTATCTCAACTTGATATTATTTTTATTTTCAATAGCCTCCAGATGCCATTCACTAATCAGCCCTCGTTTAGCGTCCGCCTCGGTGGACCAGTCGCTATAGGGTGCTCCCCTGCTGACCCGAATGCCGCCAGTTCGATGGTGGCCGCAGCGGTCACATCTAGATGGATGCGAAGAGGTAGATGCCGGTGTACTGTGCAATGTCAGTGCACAAAGAACACCAGTTGGTCAAAATTTGTGAAGACCTCCACTGCGGCGTCCCTTATATTCATATCGTGGTTTTGCATGTAAAACCACACATACTACCGCTGCTACTAATGATGGTGATCTTTGGTGCTATGTGGCGCAAGGGCCATTTGATGGCCAAACAGCCCCAGTTCATGGGACAAAAGATGTAGACAATGATTGTTATTAGCGGCTGTATAAGGGCCTTAATATTCCTCACGCTAAGGGGAGTAAAAATATAGAAGTAATAAAATCATGACCGTGCTGTGAAAAGTGTGTGGTGTTAATGGATGACAAAAGTTTGTGATAATAAACACCATGGTGGACATATATGGCATTAGCACAAGTGCCTCGATGGTTCACACCTTTGCGTCCAAGGGCTATGAGGCAAGTGCTTTGTTGAGGGTAGCCACTGCAGCGGAGACCTCTCTGGAGAGGTCGTGCTACAGAGTGCCCAGGTATATGATATGAAATGTACGAACTTCTCTGAAAAAAGCCAACAACAATTTACGTGTGAAAAGTGGTTCCCTACCAATGAACATTGCAGGATGAAGTGGTATCTGTTGTCGGTAGGGTAATGGAAAGTGTTGTTTTCTTAGCGTGTCTAATTCTTTACACAGAATGAGAATGTGAAGTACGGTGAGCACTTCTCCACATCTATCACACAAACGCGGATCGCCCCCAGACAAAAGAAATGAATGTGTTGTGTGTGTATGCCCTGTTCTTAACCGTGCAAGTATTACTTCTGTGTGGCGAGATTTTGATACTGGCGGCCAATGACTTACAAGTTGCGGCTTGATGACATGCAATTTATTACCTGTGTGTGTGTCCCATATACTCTGCCAATAACCCCTAAGCTTTCGTTTTAGAAAAGGTTTCCAGTAGAGTGCCGGAATGGGCATCATGGTATTGGTAGCGATTTTGTAGGCGGATCCAGATAGCGGATCCACCAGCACATTGTCTTGTATTTCACGATGTCCTGGTACCCAACAGACTACGAAATGCTGCTTGGATGAGTAGACTGTGCATAAGAGCGAATAAAGCGAGACAAGGACGGGGTTTTCGTGCTTTTTAAGAGTTTTCTGAGCTTTTACTACGCTTAGGGAATCTGTATATATTATTGCCTTCTGTGGTTTTGTTTGTTTAATATGTTTAATGGCTGCAAGTATAAGCTTCGCCGGTGAAAATTCTTGTATGAGAGTGCAGGACGCCAGCTTCCGAAAAGGATGGCCCGACGGCTGCGTATGAGACAGAAGTGTCTGTCTTTGAAGCATCCGTAAAGAACTCAGGACATAAGTATTTCTGTTGTAGTTCTAGGAAGTATGTCTGAATATGTGCAATTGGTGAGTGCTTCATAACCTCCAAGAAAGACACGTCGCAATCTATTGCCTCCCACTGCCACGGTGGCAGGCACACTGCGGGAGCCATCAAACGGTGTTCAAGTGGCACGCCGGTTTCCTTCGCCAGGCCCCTCACACGGAGTGAGTAGGGCTGTCTCATAGAAGGCCGTTTCTCAAACACAGCAAGATTGACATGTCATTAATTATAAAATGTGAAGGATGTTCCTTGTCTGCCTTCACTTTAAGGTAATATTTAAAAGACATGTAACATCTCTGTAGGTGGAGCGACCATTCGTTGGATTCCACGTATAGGCTTTCCACAGGGCTAGTGCGAAAAGCACCTGTAAAGAGGCGGATGCCCAGATGATGAATAGGGTCAAGCATTTTAAGGGCAGCAGGTGTCGCAGACTGATATGCTATAGCCCCACAGTCTATGCGGGTACATATGAGGCTTTTATATAGATTCGTTAGACACTTCCCCACGTTAGACACGTGGGGAAGTGTTGTCACTTCCCCACGTAATGCGTGACAACACTTTTAGACCGTTCATAGCTTTTATGAACTTGTTTTTTAAATACTTGATGTGTGGTATGAAGCTAAGCTTAGTGTCCAATATTAGGCCTAAGAATTTGTGTTCAGTTTTAATCGAAAGATGTTGCCCATGCAGTTGAATATTGGGTTCCTAATGAATGCCTCTCTTTCTGGAGAACAAGACACATATGCTTTTCTGTGCATTCAGTCGGAACCCGTTTTCCATATTTCTTCAAACCAAGCTGAATCTGCCGCTCTCACATAGCCAGATTACAAGATTTGAAACCAAGCTGGACGTTGTCGACATATGCAGGGCCGTACCCAGAAATTTTTTTCGGGGGGGGGGGGGGGGGGGTTGCGTGTAGAACGGTTGCCATTTTTTAAGATTTATACTGGCTTATTTTCATGAATAAAACAAGTACATCGCTTACTTGTAATAATTCGATGGTACTTTTCAATTATTTGTACCCGAATAAAGAAATTGGTATGTCAACCTCAAATTCTGGTTAAAGCAAGAAATAAGTTTGGACAATAGCACCACCGAAGCCGGGGATACCGCGACCAACGGCTCCTGATGAAGTAACACAATGTAACCGCGGTACAAAAACGGTATGTATGTGTTACAAGCTGCCACTCTAGCGTCGCCAGCGCGAAGTCGGCGACGGGAATGTCAGCAGGTTAGGTCGTTTCGTACGTAAGCAGAGACAGTGAAGATATCAGAGACGTATGTGGGGAAAAACAAAACTCTAGTGATATTGCAGCACTGCAGAGGAATCTAGGAATATTGCAGAGGAATCTAGTACAACACTTAATACCAACTAACAAAATACATATAAAATCAATAAATCAGCTTACAAGAGAGAAGTATTACAAACTACACAAAAACTAACCAACAATAAAACTACAGATGAGAAAGCCCGCAGGTATAAACAGGTGAAGGGATACCTGTGATGACCGGCAGCGTTGAGTCCACGACGATCGGATGCGAGAAGTCAGAGAGAGTTCTGGCACAACTGCGATGTCGGCGGTGTTGCAGCGCTGGTGTTTCCGGGAGGCTTGTGCTTGAAGCCGATCTCAGGCAGGTTGAGCTTACTCGAGATTCAATTACCGATGCCTACGTTACAGACGTTAATTTCGCGTCACAACTAGACGAATGGCTAAGTTTAGATGGCCAGCCGACACGGAGCCACAACCACTTAAGGAATACTTCTTGATCTCCTTCTACACCATCTTGGTCAGCAACTAGACTGCTTAGCAAGGTGAAACCCTGCTCTTAAATCGACCTCCGTGTCCCCTGATTCTCGTCCTGGGGGAAAAGAGACCTCTACATGGGTCCAATCATGCACGTTTCGTTTTTAGAAACTCCACCCTAAAAATATATTGACCACGTCCCTTTTTAATTAGGAGAGGGTCCTCAACTGAGCGAGAGTGACAACCTGTTGGGGTTTTCTCATACGGCTTGTCCACAAGCAGTTCTGCCCGTGGGAATGGTCAGTTTCCTTGGTTTCAGCCGGTGCGTCTTGCAGTCTACAGCTAGTTCGGGGTGCATCGCGGCCTTTGACGACCCTGCCGACGCCGCCGTAGGTACAAAGGATCGAACATCGGCAACTAACGTTTGAAGAAGAACACCCCATTCAGTACTTCCCTGCACTAAAGGCCAGTCTTTTCATGAGCGAACGGTTCCACCGGTCAGCGGGGGAGTGCGGCACCCGTTAATTTGCCGTTACGCCGGGTCGCAAAAATGCCAGTCCGTGACAGCATGTATGCAAGCAAACAAACAAGTCCCCCGACATTCCGATCTTCTTGTTACCGTTCGCACATTCTGCTTGCCGGATAGTTTCCTCGTAATTGCGAAAGGATAGAAGGGTTGAAGCTTGGGCTAGCTGGGTTTAGCTTTTAATCAACTCTTGAAACATAGAGGGAAGTTTAAACGAGGAACTTTTTCCTTCTCGGCAACTTGCAAAATTCTGTGAGAACTTGTTCTGGGGTCACTTTAAGTTCTCGATGGATGCTGAGCAGTGCTAGTCCGGTCAATCTGTCGTTGTTCATATGATTTCGAAGGTAGCTCTTCAGCCTTCTCAGTGTGAAAAAAGTCCATTCCGGGGTCGACGTCGACACGGGTAAAGTCGCCAGGATAGAAAGTAGGCTGTGGATGTTTGGAAAAAAGTCACGATTGCACATCTCTAAGGCCTGTAAAGCACAAGCTGGGCAATTCTTTTCTTCGATCTGGCAGCATTTGTTCACCCACAGTGTGAACTCTGCTTTGATGACATTAGCCGAAGGAATGTCGCCAAGGTAAAACTGCACTGCATCATCAATATCAGAAAGGCTAGCTGATGCGCAGAATTTCGGCAGCAGCATGTTAAGGCCAACCACGACCTTCTTATGGGCACCGAACCAGTCTCTTAATTGATTTTCGAAGTCAGCCAGCAAAGGCAAATACACATTCCTCCGGTAGTACTCTTGGGAGTAGCAGAAGGTACGTTGCTTCTTTGCATCTGCCTTCCAGTGATGTGTGGTAGGGCCATCTCAACATTTGTGATTTTCAGCAAAGAGAGCGACTTCAGAAAAATCTTATTAAATTCCATTTCAGCACTAGCCCTTTTTGTGGAAAGAACGTCTATAACATTCTTTACGTGATCGCACGCTTGAGCCAAGTCACAGTCAATTTTTTTGAAGAAACTTGCAAAGTGGCAGTGTCAAAGAGAAGAGGTCGCTACAGATCTGAAGCGAAACGACAAACTCGGGCTTCGTAATGGCATTGAGCAGTTGAGAAGCTTTTGATGAAGTATCAGATGACGTGACCTCTCCTTCCAAATATTCGAGGAATTGTACAATAGGCACGTACAGTTCAAGAAAACGCTGAAGTGCATCGTGACTCTCTACCCACCTTGTTTGGCAAAAGGAGAGAACTGATTTTCTTTTTTCTTAATTTAAATCTTCTACTTTGTCTCGCAGTTGGTTCGTCCTCTGTGGCGAAGCTCTCACAAACGTACAGGTTGAGGATACAGTTCCCAAACAGTTGCGAATGCTGGGGAGTTCGCATGCGTAAAGCAGAGCAAGGTTCAACGAGTGGGTGCTACAATGCACGTACAACGCTTTGGGCGCTGTTTGACGAATGAAGGCTTGAACACCGTTAAGGTGACCGCTCATTGATGCCGCGCCGTCGTACCCTTGCCCGCAAAGTAGGTTCAGGTCAAAGCCATGACCTCTAAGGCTGTTCAGGATTGTGCTCGCCAGCGCCTTGCCAGTGAGATCGTACACGGGAACGAAATCTACAAAATCTTCTTTAAGAATGGGCACTCCCGACGTGTCGTGTCCAACGTACCTTACACATAGGGAAATGTGGGCGGTGCGAGATATATCAGTGGCCTCGTCAGCTAGAATTGAAAAACACGAACCTGAGTTGACGTTTTCCACTACCTTTTTTTGTATGATTTTACCACAGAGGGTGATCAACTCATTTTTGAATTTTCGGGCTCGTGTACAGCGCATTCGCCGGAGATGTTTCCATGTGAGCTCTCAAGGCGGCAGCTCCACATTTTGCTCTCATCCTAAGCAGTGCGCGGAAATTTCCATCATTTTTGAATGGCAGCACTTCAGACATATTTATCGGACCAGAGTCGTCTGTGCCGCGAAGCGGTACTTCTTGCCTGCCACAGAAAAGGATTGTTTCTATTATTGGCAGCAAGTTCTTGCGGTTTTCTTCCGCCTGCTTTTTAAGGCCATGGTCAAGTTGTGTTAAGATGTCATGCTGTGAGCGGGACCGGACTGCTGAAAAGTTCTCCGATAGCGTTGTTGACATGGCGTGATAACTGCTGGATGCGAGGCTCTTGAAGGCGTCCATGGCTTTCTTGTAATTGGTGAACTCCTTAGTTACAAAACAGCCCAAGCGCTGGTGCTCCCCTTTTCCTGCACACTCGCTTGCGAAGACTACGCAATATTTGCATAATGCTCCTTGAAGCTTCTCTGAATAAACAAGCCATGGGTAACGATCTACCCAGTGAGGTCGGAACTTCAGATTCCTTTTCCCTGTGGCTGGATAATCATAGTTAGCCGGAGGGGTCCATGGATTGAGCAGCAGCTTCTCCATCGTCTCTGGATCATTTACATTACTGCTTTTCGAGACGAACAGTCCAAAGTCGAAAATATTCGCACTCGTCGCACAGAGGGGAGGCAGGCGAACTAGAATGTGTAGGTGCCATACCACTCACCTTCCTTGGGCATTGCCCAGTGGTAAAGGCGTCACTTTGCCCAGCATTGACTGTAGACCAAAGATCACTTGGAGTTGCACTGGGGCCACCATCATTTCTCGGCGGCGCATGTGTCCTGCTTGTGTTCGTTCTCAGGTGATTCATATAAACCGGTGCATTCTCCTGAGTCGCTACAGAAGTTCGGACGCGTTTGGCTTTCCACCAGTGCTGAGGAGGGCGAAGTTTTATCCTTCGAAGGATCCTGTTCTCCGTCTGCTTCATCGGTTCGAACTTTCTTGAAGTACGACGCAAGACTCCTTTGCTTCGTTGTTGCAGAGTGTCTTTTCATTTTGCTGCCGCAATCCTGTGCACGCACACAGAAGTGGCCAGTGGCTCCAAAAAGACGTTTGCGACTGCGTCGACTGCCTGGCGTGAACGGCGGGCGATGTTTTCTTTCTCTCTTATCCACTTTACAGTGGCTAGAATGTAGAAGTGTGATGAACGCGCCGGCTCCCGCGTGACGCATGTGTTTTCTGAACGCCGCTACAGCTGGTGTGCATGCAGGCCCATTATTGTACTCCAGCTGCAGCAAACTGGATTAACGCTACTTAAAGACCTTTCCACAAAAGACTCCATGGGCACTGCATACTCCCCTTAATATACGTGAACCCCCAAGAATGCACTGCCGAGACATTTGCACTGCCGAGACATTTGCACTCCGGTAGTACAGTCCAGAAAGGAGGTGTTGCTCCGTTCCTGTGAAAAAGTCACCTTTTTACAGACTGGCTCCCTGGGCGCCTGCATAATTCTCTCTGGGCTGCGCTAATTAAATAGCCGTGACCCCCCAAAAATGCACTTTGTAGGCTGTGACGTCAGCCTCTGTACTCCTGCGCGCAGCCCAGCTTGGCGGCGTTTCTTTTTCTCCTGTGAAAGTTGACCGCTGGTGCCGGATTGTGTGCCGGCTGTATCCTCGCTTTGTGCGCTTTGTAGGGAGGCGCATATACCTTCTGTGTACAGAAGAGGTAGATTTCCTTGCGTGTGGTTAAGGTTGTTCGAAGTTGCTCGGATATGCCAGTCTTTCAGTAGATGTCATCTTCGATGATTCGTTTCGGTGGCGAGGACTACAGTTTGAGAAAAGTTTGCCCTGCAGCCTGCGTCCTCGGAATGCGCCGCTGAGTTTTTCCGCTTAGGTGTTTCGTTCCCTGGCAAATTTGCGCACGTCGTGTTGGTGTTGCCGTTGCTGTCGAACTGTTTACCTCCACAGAAGTAGACGCGCTTTTCTTAGGAACCCAAAGCCGACACGTGCGGTCCGCACAGACGGATAACTTCTCCAGCGGCAATGCACAAGGAAAGCATCTGGAATCAATAAAGAAGCTGCTACAATGTGAAAGACGAAAAAAAAAAAAAAAAAGACCCGAAGGAACGCGAGGGCGAAGTGCAAAGCTGTATAAATAGGGCAGGTGCGCGTGCGGGGGAGGGAGCGCTGAGGTGTTCTGGTAAAAGGGTAGGTTTGAAGAAAGGAAGAAGAGGGAAGCAATGCCAGCAAAGTTGCAGTGTAACTTTGGCAGCTGGTGGTCGCTGTGAAGGCGTGTAAATATTTTAGTATCACCCGAAAAGTTAAAGCATCAAAAAAATTTCGGGAGGGGGGGAGGGGTCAGAACCCCCTCAACCCCCCTAGTTACGGGCCTGGACATATGTACAATAAAACATATGCGAGAAATGAACAAGCGCGAAGAATTCATTTTGATAATAAAAAGTGTGCAACTAAGTACACCACCTTGCGGCACGCCTGTTTCTTGGACAAATGTTTGGGAAAGAACGCTGCCTACTCGAACGCGGAATGTCCAGTTTGACAAGTAACTTTCGATTATAGTAAACATTCTGCCACGCGCGCCAAGGTGGGACAGGTCTCTTAATATTCCAAAGTGCCATGTTGTATCATATGCCTTTTCGATGTCGAGGAACACAGAAAGGAAGTATTGCTTGTGGACGAAAGCATTCCTGATCTGTGCTTCGATACGAACAAGGTGGCCGGTGGTGGACCTACCCTTTCGGAACCCGCACTGAAACAGGTCGAGCAAATGGTTTGTTTCAAGGAAATGTATAAGTCGGCAGTTTATCATTTTTTCAAAAAGTTTGCACAAGCAGCTTGTAAGTGCAATAGACCTATAACTCGGAACTGAAGAAGGGTTCTTGCCCTCTTTCAAAATGGGAATAATAATAGCCTCTTTCCAGGAAGTAGGGATAGCTTCAGAAAACCAGATAGCATTGTACAAACAAAGTAAGGTTTTTTGCGTTTCGATTGGCAGGTTTTTCAACATGTCGTACACCACTCAAACAGAACCTGGGACGGAAACACTGCAGAAGTTTAGTGATGTCTGGAGCTCAGCCAAGCCGAAAGCCTGGTTGTATGCTTCGTGTTTTTGTACATTTGTGTTCTAGTTTCTGCTTCTCAATTCTTGTTCTATGTTTTTGGAAAGCGTCAGTATAGTTTGACGAGCTGGACACCCGTTTGAAGTGTGCGCCAAGGAAGTTCGCTTAATCTTCCAAGTTGTCGCCATGTGTGTTTACGAGTGGGAGTGAGTGTACTTGTCTTCCTGCTACCCTACTAACCATGTTCCAGACTTTAGCCTCCTATGTGTACGAGTTGATCCCTGTTAAAAACATGTGCCAACTTTCCCTTCTGGCCTGCCGACGCGTTTTCCTGCCTTGAGAGTTTATTTTCATAGAACTGTCAAGGTTTTCCGCTGTCAGTGAGTTCGGCAGCAACCCCCATGCCCTGTTCTGCTCTTTTTGCGCATTTCGACATTCAATGTTCCACCATGGCATGCGTCGCTTGCCGGGCAGTCCAGATGCTTGCGGGATGCACTTGGCTGCTGCGTTAGTAAGAAAAGCTGTGAAGTACTGCACAGCTTTATTTATGCCTAACCTACATATGTCAGTCCAACTTAAAGGGGTCGTGAAACGATGCGAAGTGACAATGCGAAGCCACCGGCGTCCACACGCAATAACTAGGTGACGTCATCATAAGTAATGCTTTGCCTATTAAGGAACACGGAACTCTTCGGTACTTGCGAGTGCGTGCAACTGGAACACTCATCAGCGTCTTTGTCATACGCAATTGACGCTAACTTGAACTCTGACGTCATATTAAGCAGCGTCCTTGTGGGACGCGGATCACGTATGGCAGACGCCTCTTGCGAGCGCCTCTTGCGCGTGCTCGATATGCCATAGAGTTCGGTGTTCCTCGATAAACAAAGCGTCTATGCAGGTGCACTCAGGCTGATGACACAGCTAGCGCATGTAGCTGCCAATGGTGCCGCATTGTCGTTGTAAAGCGGCCGTTTCACGACCCCTTTAAGTGAGTAATGTTATGAAATTGTTCCCAGTCGGCTTTGTTTACCAGCCATTTGGGAACATGTGGAGGACATTCATATAATGTTGGAGTACTCAAAACTAAAGGAAAATGGTCACTTCCATATGGGTTATTTATGACTTTCCATTTCAGTAGGGGTAGAAGTGAAGGAGCTACGATACCGAGGTCTACAGACGAGTATGCTTTGTTGGTGATGTTATAGTACGTTGGTTACTTCCTATTTAACAGACAGGCACCGCAAGAGAAGAGAAACTGTTCAATGAGACGACCTCGTGCATCACAGCGAGAATCGCCCCACAAACCGCTATGTGCATTCAGGTCCCCAAGGACCAGATAAGGTTCAGGTAGTTCGTCTATTAAAGACTGGGATTCACGTTTTTCAAAACGGTGGTGCGGAGGTATGTACAAAGAGCAGACGGTGACAAGTTTGTTTAGAATAACTGCTCGGACAGCCACCGCCTTGAGGGAAGTTTGAAGGGGTAATTGTATACATGCTATCTCTTGACTAACTATAACAGCTACACCCACCACCGGATAATGGCATGGCATCATCTCTATCCTTTCGCAAGATTACATAGTTACGTAAAAAGTTTGTGTGTGTTCGTTTTAAGTGTGTCTCTTGTACACACAGCACTCTAGAATTGTGTTCATGGAGGAGCTCTTGTAAGTCATCGAGGTTTTGAAGGCCTCGAATATTCCACTGTAATATTTCTGTCTGCATATTAAAAAGGGACGCTGCTGTGTGTACAGAAAGTATCCTATGTTGGAGTGAACTTGTTAATTCAGGTGGCAGGACGGTCGTCCGGCCCCGTTATTGGCTTTTTAATTTTCTTGGCGTGCTCCAAGGAGCCGTGCCGCTCTTCCGGCACCAAGGGTACCGTTTTATCCATTGCCTCCTCGGAGGCACTGGATGTCCACACGTGCGAGCTGGTGGTTTGGATTTTAGGCCTCGCCTGGTGAGGTGAAGCCGTGAGACCAGAGGACCCTGGAGTCTCCGGTCTCGATTCCCTAGGAGGCGGAGTAGACTGAACTACTGCCGCCTTGGGGGCAGGCGCCACAGACGACGGCTCGCTCTGGGCTGGCCGAAGGAGTGGCGAGGGCTGGCGCAGCGTTATCCCGACGTGCCGCATCAACATATGTGGGGCCATAAAAGGGTGACACTCTTTTTTCTGTTTCTTTGAATGTGATGTTTTCTTTAATCTTCAATGTGATAATCTCTTTTTCGTTTTTCCAAAATAAACAAGACCGTGAGTATGCGGCATGATATCCGTCACAGTTCACAGAGTGTGATGGTTTGCAGTTGTCAGAATTGTGGCCTGACACTCCACATTGTGCACAAGTTTGGTGACCACGACAGCTTTGTGAGCCGTGGCCATACCTCTGGCATTTAAAACAATGACATGGGGTTAGGTATGTATGGTCTGATCGAAGTCTTCATGTACCCAGTTTAAATCGTTTCTGGCAGGTTACTGCAGCAAAACGTGAGTACAAGGTGTTTAGTTTGTATTTGCTTGTTGTCTCTTCTGATGATAATCCTCTGTACATTGGTCACATTCTGACTCTTCCAACCCTCCGGAAGTTCCGCTTGGGTCAGGCCAAGGAAATCAGTGTCGGATACCACTCCACGAGTTGTTTTAATTGATCTGGGTGGTGTTACAGTGATCGGAGTGTCACCAAAAGTTGAAAGATTGTGTACCTTCTTAAACTGTTCCTTTTCTCGAACTTCGAGGAGGAGGTCTCCGCTGGCCATTTTGGTAACTTTGTGCCCGGCCCCAAGAGTTTCTGTAAGACACCTGGATACTACAAAGGGGGATATAGTTCTGGCTTGCTTGCCACATTTCTCACTATGTATAACATGAAAATGGGGGAAGTTTTCATTTGATCGGCTGAAAAAACCAGTCTTCGGTGCGTATGCGCTATAAGGCGGTACAATCACTTAACAGGCGAAAAGCTCTATGCATGCTTGTTTAATTTTCTTCAGAAGTGTTGGCGGCCACCCACCACGGAGCCCAACGAGGGGACACTACAAGTTTGCGGATGCTAAAACCTGCAGACGCCAGCCGTACAACGCCGCTATAACCCAATGCACCTAGACCAAGATAGGCTATTTGCGGCTAGGGTTAACCCTAGCCGCCAGGAAGTTTGGAAGTAAAACAGAAGAGAGTAGAAGACAGGACAGATAAAAAGTGAGAGATTAAGACGAAGGTGTAGGGAGAGAGAGATAGAAAAAGGCCACTGCCGATTTCCCCTAGGTGGGTCCGCCCAGGGGTGCCGTCTACGTGAAGCCGGGGCCAAAGAGGTGTGTTGCCTCCTCCAGGGGGCCTTAAAGGTCCAATCACCCGGCATCGGCTCAACCCCCAGGATCCCCTTTTCCCCAGACACAGCTCAGCCACGCACGGCTAGGCGTGGGAGTGAGTCTAAACCCCCCCATTAGCTCAGGTCTATGGTACCACTACACACTAAACGCCTGTGTAAGCAGACGCCCCTGCGGGGACCACTGCTACTACTACTACTATTACTACTACCCATTTCGCTTGCGTTCGTCTTCTCGTCGTTCCTTCATCGTGCCGTCACCATCCTTCTCAACGCTTAGCTTGTGTTTGGTGCGTCGTCTCTGACCGCAGTTTCAGTGGAGCGACGTGGTGTATTGCGGTCACAATACATGATCCTTGCCAGCCTCTTCTAAAGTACACGCACCGACTGATCCATACCCCAGAAACTGCAAATACACAACAGATTGCCGAAACGACACGACATCGATGGCGTACGTGCACAAGTAGGCTGGAGCACGTCATGCGCGCGTGACCTTGCTTACACATGTTCTTGGTGCGTATGCGTCATGTGTCTCTATCTCCGACACCGAAGGAAACAGGAAAGGAATAAGGCTCACGATGGCTACAAGAGATGAGAGGCAAGGGCTTTAAGCTTGCTTTTTCGCATCATGCTTTGGTGGCTCGTAGCGGACCAATTTGAAAAACCACCATGGTAGAACCTTTTTCATTGGGCACGCAAGAACTTCTAGTGTCTAACTAAAACTTATCATGTCACCTAGAGAGAGATGCTTAAAAAGTAAATTACAAACAAAACAAAAGTCGCATGCACATCACATTTTTACCTGAAAGCGCTGCAGCACATGGATTACAATGTCAAAGAAAACCCGCTTTCCTTGACACAACACACTTTGTTCTCTTTATAAGCCATTTCATTCTGTCATGAAACTAACAAAAAAACGATTTATTAGAAAAATTCTTCTGATACAACATTCTAAAATCTTAATTACCATTCCGTGAAGAGGACTATTTAGGTACATTCATTTTCGAATGTGAGTTTAGCATGAAATCCTCGATATAGGAGCTTTAACCACAGTTTAATTCGACGTGATGATGGTAATTCCCATCCTAGTTAATTTTTTATATTGTTACAGCTGTAATTTTTGAGTAATGGCTTAGGCCAAAATTTAAAGCGCTGTTCTGTATTATTTCATGTTTGTCACTTAAAGGGCCCCTAAACCACTCAGCAGTCGAAATTTAGTTGAGGTGGGGAAGTTGTGGCTGAGTTTACAACGAACACGTAGCCGTGAGAATTTTTCCAAACGGTGCCGTAATAGCACAGTTAACACGCGTTATATGATTGAAACGTGACAATCACTTCTTTCCCCTTTTAATGATACCCTCTTCCGAAACCACTTGGCCCCTCCTCGCCGAGTCAGCTGAATGCCCCTCCTCATCTTGCATGGCATACGTCACCACTGACGGACAGTTTGAGACAGCGTCTACTTTCGGTTGCCGCGATCCGCCACTCTGTTGCCCCAGCTCGCCTTCAACTGTGTTTTGTGTGTCACCTGGGTGCATTGATCGTTGACTAACCGCTGTTGCTGTCGTGCCGGCTCGTGCCCCTAAGCTAGCGACTTGGCGGTTGCGTTCAGGCTGCAGATGTCGATTTGCAAGTGGCAACACGGCCAAGAACAGCAAGGTGCGTGCGAAAAGCTGTTTGCAGAGTGACCGGAAGTCGTCGGTTGTCGTTCAGCCAATCGCAAGCATCGAAAGTGGTGACGTCATCTAGTCATACATGTCAGTGGCGAGAACCGGAAAGGAGAAGCTATTGTTTTTTTTTTGAAATTGTGATGCGCCCGCTACCTGTAGCGCTGTGGCATCGTTGATCGCGATGGCATTCTGCACATGATGCGCTTGTTTACTTTAAATGTTTGGGAAAATATCGGAGGGGGTTTAGGGGCCCTTTAAAGACATATGACAAGGGATCTGATACAGAAAAAGCATCAAGCATAAGGTGAATGTATGCTAAATACACCGTTGATTGTAAACATGCCAGTGCCTGTGTCAGGCTTCACTGTATAAAGTATAAAAATTTCGTGACCTTCGCCACCACTAAATATTACGCTCCCAAGTATTATGAAAACCGACCCAAGCAAATTCTGGAGTATTATAAACCCCAAGAACAAAAACACGGTACCCACCCTAACCAATGCAACCATGGATAAGTTATCCTTGCAAGAATGTGCCGAACATTTTAACAAAGCCTTTGCCAAAGTTTTCACTACCGAGCTACCTTTAAATGACTCTTTTGATCCGTCGCAACCAAACATAGATTCCAGTTTTACGCCCATTATAATTACAGCCCATGGTGTGGCATGCGCTATCGACCACCTAGCTTCCAAGACTAGCCCCGGGCCTGACGGTATAACAGCGAAGCTCTTAAAAATAACTTCTCCTTACTCAGCTTACCTGCTTTCGTTGTTATTTCAGCAATCCCTAGATTCAGGTTGCTTGCCGGACGATTGGAAATTTGCCCATACCCTACCATTTTTCAAATCTGGCGACCGGTCTGATCCCCTTAACTATAGGCCTATTTCACTTACTTCAATCAGCTGCAAGTTGCTGGAACATATTCTTTTCACGCATGTTGTAACCCACCTTAATCAGAATAACTTCTTCATTAGCAATCAACACGGGTTTAGGAAACATTTCTCATGTCAGACACAACTTTTTGAGCTGGTCACTGACCTCCTTGTTTCGCAGCACAGGTTGCTTTGTACCGATGCCATTTTTGTCGATTTGTCGAAGGCGTTCGATCGAGTTCCACATCAGCGTCTAATGGCTAAAATTTGTAACCTTAATCTGGATGACAAAACAACCCACTGGATTCGTAGTTTTTTAACAGACCATTTGCAATCTGTAAAATTAAATGACCACGTTTCTGACCCAGTGGGTGTCTCATCAGGAGTCCCCCAGGGGTCAGTACTTGGCCCTTTACTGTTTCTGATTTATATAAACGACCTCGCATGTAACATTTCCTCGTCAATTCGTCTCTTTGCCGACGACTGTGTGATATATAGAGAAATAGTAACTTCCGATGACGTTTCTACACTCCAGCATGATTTATTTACTCTAACTCAATGGTGCAAAAAATGGCTGATGAAAATAAACGTAGAAAAAACTAAGCATGTGCAATTTTCTTCTACAACAAGATCCGAAACTTATAATTACTTAATAGATAATGCCAAAATAGAAACAGTTTCATCTTTCAAATATCTGGGAGTTACATTCACCTCCGATTTAAGCTGGACCCCCCATATAGAAAAAATCACATCAAAGGCGTGTAAAAAGCTCGGCCTGCTCAAGCGTCACCTTTATTTAGCTAATTCAGAGACACGACTTCACGCGTATAATGCTCTTATCCGCTCTTCACTAGAATACGCGCAAATCATCTGGCATCCATACGCGCAAATCATCTGGCATCCACATCAGATGTGTCTGACTAACATGCTTGAATCCGTACAGAACAAGGCCGCGCGCTTCATTCTGTCATCGTACTCAAGATACCAGAGTGTATCTGCCTTGAAGGACGAACTTAATCTCCCCCCTCTCACCCAACGCAGGCAGTTGTCAAGATTAACTTTTTTTCACACCCTGTACCATCATCCAACACCATTCGCTCGCAAATTTATACTCCCGGCACCCTATACACGCGCTGACCACGCTCACAAAGTTGGCCCAATTTTTGCCCGAACAAACAAATATCAGAACTCACCCCTTGTTCTGGCAATCAATGAATGGAATTCTTTACCTAGTAGCCTAGTGGACCAAACAGACACCTCTTCTTTTCAAACCGCACTCCTCGCTTTTCTAGCTATTCAAAATACCCTGTAACTTGTCTTTATCATGCTCATCTTTTCTAGGCTGTAAATTTGTGTTCCTGCCTTCCAAATACCAGATTTTCTGCCACTTTTACACTTTTTTTATATGTTTCACGCTGTACTTTGCAATTGTGTACTTTTGCTGCCTTTATGATATTGTAATGTCACTTTTGTTGTGTTGATTCTTTCTTTTTACAATATTGTACGTTGTGTCGGCTTTCAACCCATTCCCCCCCTATGTAATGCCCATTTGGGCCCTTAGGGTACCTAAATAAATAAATAAATAAATAAATAAATAAATAAACAAGAGCATTCCATGAGTGGTCCTCCATGGTTTTTCATTCGTTCACCAGCTACCCACGGCTGCCCAGAAAACCTGCTCTTCCTTTCCCACCTCAACACCCAGGTTTTTAGGGGGGTTCTTCAGTTCATTCAGGGCACTGGACAGCTATTTGTAGAAGGTGGTCACCACGTCCTCGGCCATAGACGTCATTTTTATTTTCTTACTTCATCTTTAATTCTCTCTCCTCCTTCCCCTGCAGACGCTGAGACATTCTTCCACTTGATTGATTGATTGATATGTGGGGTTTAACGTCCCAAAACCACCATTTGATTATGAGAGACGCCGTAGTGGAGGGCTCCGGAAATTTTGACCACCTGGGGTTCTTTAACGTGCACTCAAATCTGAGTACACGGGCCTACAACATTTCCGCCTTCATCGGAAATGCAGCCGCCACAGCCGGGATCATTCTTCCACTTAGGGCAGCAGAAATAGTGTCTTTTGAACTCCTCATGGTCCTCCTCCAATCGCTCGCAGCATGTCAGCTTTGTCTTCGCTGAACCTTATAGTGTTTGGAAATATCAATGCTGCCTTCTTTACATGAATAACAGTTTAACACCATGCTCGAAAACAAAATTTGGGCTTGAATAGTGCTCATATACACGCTCAATTAGAAAATAAGCATTTATAGGCATTTAGGAACAAACACCCAAAATAGGCATTTAGAGGCACTATAAAAACAGCATAAAAGCCCTTCTTAACCTCTAATTTATGCTCATATAGCAAAATGGCATGATAGGAATGCAAGGAACAAAAGAGGCATTTGCCTATAATCCGGTCTCTAGTAATCAGTGTTCCAAGAATGCTATGTTGCTTACTGGTGTAGTGTGACACTTCCCAGCCTGCTGCATTTTTTCTTGAACAGCACTGATCCGCTGCTGGTACCACTCCCTAGCTCGCTCTATGGCCTGCAGACCTTGTTGGAGTGCATCCTTTTCATGCTCTAGTTGCTTCATACGCCGCAGCTGCAGGAACCAAAGAAATCTTGTCATGCACCTCAGTGGCATCACAACTGCCAATGATACTTGAAAATCTGAAGGCATAACTGTCAACATTAGTCAGTTCAAGAGAGCAAGCAGAGACAGCGTTTGTTGGAGATGACATTTTATTTTCGCGACTAAATGTAGGTACCCCATAGTATGGCATATGATGCATGCACAGTGGTGACAAATGCTGATGCAAAGCTTTGCATCAGCGTTTGTTGCCACTGTGCATGCATCATATGCTACCCTTTCAGGTACTCACGTTAAGGGATGAAAATGACATATTATACACAATGAATGCTGTCTCTGCGTACTATAGTGTATTTACCCAATTCCTACGTGCACCCGATTTTCATAACTACAAAAAAAGAGGTAAAATATTGAACAGCGTGCCAAAATGACACGCTGAATTACTGTCGCCGCTCGCTTCCGCATGCAGAATTACTTTACACTCAAAGCTATTTTTGTGGCGGACATGACGCGTCTTTGTGGCTGCTGCAACCATTCTGAGCTAACAAGACTGAGAGATCACAGAATGCTCTGGTAGCTGTAGCGCAACGCCGAATGACAGCACGAAACCGATTTGCAATCGGTTCCGTGCTGTCATCTGCAAGCAATCGAGATGACGATGGGCAGATACGGGTTCAATTTATTTTTCATGCAAATTCAATGGTCAGGCGATTTCAAAACATATTTTTTCCTAGAAGAAAAAAAAAACAGGTGCGCATTGAAATTAAATAACTTAAGTAATCTCAAACTGCCTCACAGCTGAAGACACTTATGAATCGCAGCCCTGAGGCGTCCACGCACCAGAGGAATCAACAGATGTCATTACCATGTTATACTCTATGCCGTGACCGAGTGTGTGCCTACGCGGCTCTTTCTTCTTGGGAAACTTGCGCTCTGGCGCAGCTGGCAGAACACTTTTCGTTTTGCTCGAGCCTGCAGATAGACATCGCAGCGAGTGATTAGACTGTCCCCTTTCCCTTTACTTAGACTAGGAACGAGCACATACTCGCACTGTCTTCAACGCCCTGCTCGGGGTTTTTGTTCTCCTTCTGCACATCCAGATTGCGCCTGTGAGTGGGCTGACTCTTGGCCAACTCGGAACTCGGGTCGGGAGTCTTGCTGCGCACCCGGCTGAACCGCAGTATGCCCGACGGCTCCGTCGACGCTTGCTGGGGAGTTCCGTGGTGCAGCCTGTTGTCACTGCGGTAACCCCTCAGCTTGCTCGGCAACTCGCGCGCGTTCGCGGGAGCCCGCCGCGGATCACCCGTCATCCTAGACTGCTCGATGCCTGCCGCGGCGTTCTGGAGGTGCGGCACACTAACGGACCTCTGCTGCGTGGACACAACGCTGGGCCGTACCGTCGCCGTGTTGGATGGCGGCCGAACTGCCGACAACCTATTAAGGGACCGGTCCGAGCCACTGTAAACCCGGGCCGAGGGCTTCGAAAGGCCGTTTCCTTGCCCGCTTGACCTTTCGACACGGTCAGGCAGCGGCACGGACGAAGGCCGACCCCTTGGTTCGCCGACCTGACCTAGAGGCTGCGGCGGTGTGGGCGGCACGACACCCCGATGTCTCTGCAGAACGCCCTGCTGCCGGTGGTTGGACACCCGATGACGAAGCAAACAGATCTTTAGGCCGGCGCAAAAGCGCTCGAACGTCAGCTGACCATTGGGCGGTGTAACCTTCTGCAGGGACTCGATAACGCCGTTGGGAACGACCGACGAGACACCGTCGTCGCGACCGCTTGCCCACCGTGCCTCTATATCCTTAAGACTGATGTAACCGGTCTTCTGATCGTCCATAATATCGAATAAAGTCTTCATGGCCACCACGAACCGTTTGGGTAAATCGTCCAAGGATGGTTTGATGTGTCGCTGAGTCGAGCTTGTCATTTTCTCGCCAACGATGTCTTTGCAGCGCTGGTTCAACAGCACCGAAAAGTGATGGCGTAGGAAACCTACGCGCTTGTTGGTGCCGTTTTCAGATTGGTCACCGCTCTTCCACAAAACATGCACAATCGCCTCGGACTGAGTCGAGCAAGTTCACGCAGTGAGGCAAGCGAAGTT
Organism: Rhipicephalus microplus; assembly: GCF_043290135.1. Classification (NCBI taxonomy): domain Eukaryota; kingdom Metazoa; phylum Arthropoda; class Arachnida; order Ixodida; family Ixodidae; genus Rhipicephalus; species Rhipicephalus microplus. The sequence goes on from NC_134710.1 coordinate 383,265,042, forward strand.
GGTGGAGTCGTTGGTAAGCAACGGGATGCGAGAAGCACGTCTGTTTGCTGCTTTGTGATTGGCTGACTTACCCGCGCTAAAAAAAACACTAAACAAAAATGTTTGAAAACACAAATAGGTGTCGCTACATACCACTCCCCTAGGGACCTTATTGGGAGGCAATGCACACGACCTACTAATGCACATAATACAGTCAAGAAGTACAGGTGTTCTGTGGCTATACGATAGAGTTTCATACAAGAAACCTATGGCATAGAGTTTCATACAATAATCTCTAGAGAGGAGCTGGCCCTGAAAGGCAGTGACTGCTACCATAGAGCTAGCAAACTGTCTACAAGTTTGTTTTTTTTTATACAGTTTCAGTTTCGTTTTTCTCGTAGCGCGGGTAATGGGGTGCGGTGAAAAGTGCTGAAGCAGTGCCTTTCTTGTTCGAAGAGGCTCAAGACCACTAGATTGTCTTGATTTCCGGCGATGTTGGAGCTTTACGAGTCGTATTTGAGAGTTAAAACGAAGCGTCTCTCACTTACCTCTGAGCGTAGATGTAGCGTCTCATGACATGCCGTGCAGGATATATATTGTATGGAGTTCACGTTTTTCACCTGCGCGTCTTGCCTAAACTCGTTCAAATCGAATGCAAAATGACGACGAAGCGAAGCAGGCGCCCAGTAACGCTCCGCTAAATCGACTTCACAACAAAACCAGAGGTGCGTTGGGGGCAGACCACTGGGACAGACGCACCTAGCGTCGCAGAAGATGGAACATAAGTGTTGCTCATTTAATACATTACAGTTTATTTATAAATGGATAATACATACTTTCGAGAGAAAAACAAGCATGTCTGTTTTCAAGCGTTGTAAAAAATAATTCATTAACTCTTGATGCCATATCTGGAAGATGAACACCTCAGAATTATTCAATCATATGAGTTGCGAAACTGAGTTCCAAAACTCGGATACTTTTTTCAAAAACGCCTCCCAGAGTGCCGCCATAGTCCTCTTTGGGCTGCGCAAATTGATCTGACCCCTAAAAAATGCACTGACAAGGCTGCATCCTTAGCCTTTGTACTCCCGCGCGCAGCCCATCGTAGCGGTGTTTTTTTTTTTTTTTTTCTCCCCCCTGTGAAAAGGTTTAACTGTAACCTTCACTTGAGAAAGCCGATGGAAGCGCCTTTTCTAGGCACGGCAAGTCACTGCATATCAGCAATAATCTGCTGCAATTGTTGAGTGGCACAGCGTCATTTTCAGCCGAGCAGTGGCGCATTGCTCAACTTTGTCAAGAGAAAGGTGGAAGTCGAGTCGAGGAGCGTTTGTGAATACGGGGGTTAGGCACCAACTCACCTAAATACAAGTTCTAGGTGCTGTCATGACAGCACCTAGACACGAGCGCTACTCAAGCTACTCAAGCGCTCGTGTCCTTCGTGTTCTTCTTGTCTCTGTGTCGTCGTTTTGTTCTCGTGCTATAACTAGCTGTCATGCTGTTTGGCTGAATGCGATGGCGCTCACAATCTTGCTAACCACAAAAACCAAAACATTGCGTTTTCTGGTGGATCTTGCTGTCCAAAGGTAGCGCTATAATCTGTTCACTTCCGTCATTTTGGTCAATGTCATGTATGGACACTTGTATGAATTTTGATAGATGGAGCCTATTGGGGGTTTCGCAACTCGTATGATTGAATAACTCTGGCACACTCTGTTGGTTGAATTTGCCCAGCTAGCCACCATAGCATAGCACCCCAGGTTTCACACTTGCCGCCTGGTTACAAAAATTTTTTGCAATAAAGTGTGCGTACAAATAATTGAAGCAAGTTTCAATTAAATATAAGTTCATATTACTTTGTTTTACACTCGGAAAAGAAGTGTCATGAATCTATAGAACGTGATCTACTTGAAGCAGATCCGAAGCCTGCACTTCCCATAATTCTCATGGGTGTACAAGCGCCGCGGAAGGAGCCCGCGTAGACACTTTTATAACTATGTTAGAGTGTACTAGAAGTGTTAAGTGGCGTGACCGCGCCTCGCCGCCTGATGCCTTCCGCGTTGCCCGTAGCGGTGACGCTGCAGTCGAATAGTACTGAAAGAGCCACGCGCAGCAACTGCTATGCGCTCCGGCTTCTCCGGTGCGCTTTTTTGATGCAGATTTCTTCGTACCTGCCCATCATTCATGTCTAGCACATGATGTCATAACCCTTGAAGTATGATACGCCAATATACTGAACTTGAGCTCTATAAAAGTCCTTGTGAGAGATCGAAAATTATTTAGAAAGGGCGTGTCTCATTTCGATTTCTTCTCTCAACTTTTTCTTCGTTGAGCAGGTGTCTACAATACTTAGAATAACTGAGTCGATTTATTGCAAGTTAGCTGCGCTCAGAAAGCTGTGGGGTGAAAAAAAAATACTGTGTCAAACGCACGCAGAACCAGGAGGCCGTAAGTAGAGGGGCGAGGAAGGGAATCTGAACCCCTACATCGCGAAATGTTTTTGTAATTTAACTTTTCAGGGTATACTAAAATATTGACACGGATTCACAGCGACCATCAATTCTCAAAGTTGGTCGTTCTGCTGCACTACCCGCACCCCTAAAAAAAAAGTACTGAGTATATGTAGTACATCAACAGGCCCAGATGGCATTCCAACTATGCAGATAAATACATTAGGTCCGAAGTCTAAGCAGACTTTGAAAGAGGAAGTGAGCAAACCAATAATCGATGGGGAAGTTCCCGACGGATAGAAACTTAGCAGGATGAGCATGATCTATAAAGGAAAGGAAGACAAAGCTGACATAAACAACTACCGTCCTATAACAGTGACATCAGTGGTCTACAGGCTGGCGATGCAGATTATAAAGGAAAGACTGCAGGCATGGATAGAGGATGAGGGGGTGCTGGGGGAACTGCAGAATGGGTTTCGGAAACACAGGAGGTTGGAAGACAATCTGTTATCACTGACGCAGTGCATCGAAATATCAGAAAAGGAACACAGGCCCCTGTGGCTAGCATTTTTGGATATCAAGGGAGCGTACGATAGCGTGGTTCAAGAGAAATTGTGGGGAATACTGGACACACTAGGCGTGGAACATGTAGTCACTAATCTTTTAAGGGATATCTATAAAGGTAACAAGGTAGTTATAAAGTGGGAAAAACACGTATCCAAGCCTGCAGAGGTCAAACAGGGGCTTAGGCAGGGGTGTCCCCTGTCACCCCTATTATTCATGGTGTACGTACAAGGATTAGAGGCCAAATTAGAGGGAAGTGGACTGGGCTTCAAACTTTCTTTCGTCAAACAAGGAAAACTCATTGAACAGACTCTACCAGCATTGATGTACGCAGATGATATAGTGCTAATGGCTGACAACAAGGAAGATTTGCAGAGATTGGTGCACATCTGCGGTAATGAGGGAGATAGGTTAGATTTCAGATTCAGTAAGGAAAAATCAGCAGTCATGATTTTTAATGACAATGAAGGTATAGTGAGCTTAGAATACAGGAGGTCACGCTAGAGATAACAGATAAACACAAATATCTGGGTGTATGGATAAGCAGTGGGGCTGAGTACCTAAGGGAACACGAAATATACGTGACGACTAAAGGTAACAGGAATGCAGCGGTAGTGAAAAACAGGGCACTGTGGAATTACAATAAGTATGATGTCAGAGGAATAAGTAAATGGGTCATGGTTCCTGGTCTGACGTTCGGCAATGCGGTCTTGTGCATGAGATCAGAAGTTCAAGCAAGATTAGAAATTAAGCAACTTTGAATAGGTAGGCTTGCCTTAGGATCTCATGGGAATACACCAAATCAGAGAGTACAAGGTGATATGTAATGGACATCATTTGAGGGCAGGGAAGCTAGCAGCAAGATAAAATTTGAGAAGCGACAGAGGGAAATGAAGGACGAGCGTTGGGCTAGGAAGGTATTCAGCTACCTGTACATGAAGAATGTCGATACAAAATGGAGGAAGCGAACCAGAAAATTGACTGGTAAATACTTGGAAAAGAGCAGGGGGCCAAACCAAAAAGAATTATCGGTTAAGAAGGTGAAGGAAGCTGAGACCGATATGTGGAAAATCGGCATGATTAAGAAGTCCGCACTAGAGGTCTATCGAACTTTTAAGTAGGAAATTGCCAAGGAAAGGATCTATGATAATACTCGGGGTAGTTCTCTACTGTTTGAGGCCAGGACAGGAGTATTGCGAACCAAGACATATCGGGCCAAATACGAAGGGGTAGACACGGTATGCAGTGCGTGTGGAGAGGAAGAAGAAACTGCCGAACACTTGATAATGTTCTGTAAAGGGCTTCACCCTGTAGTTCAGGTTGATGGCGCAGAGTTTTTCAAAGCACTGGGGTTTAGCGGCAGTGAGGGCAAAATAGACTTTTAGTGGGTATAATTAACTAGAAAAAGGTTATCTGATTGGTGGCTAAAGTCAAGGCACGAGTGAAAATCGAACCCTTCGCTGCAAAGTACGAATCCTCAACCTCACTATTTAAGGAAAAAATAAATATAATTTTTGATTCATTAAGTATTACGGCTTGGTGGCGCTAGCCACCGCCCAATCTAAAAGGTACAGCCATATCCACCCTTCCTTCCTCCGTGGGTACTGCCACATCCATCCATCCATCCATCGTGGTATTCTCTGCATTGGTGATTAGTGTGCGTTGGTGGTCTTCGTGCGCCTGGTGGAAACCGACCGGTAGGAACAGTACCTCTGATATCAATTACTTTTGTAGTATCTTGATATTAAATGTGGTGAATCTTCGATGAGGGCTCGGGATTTGATGTAGCAGTAGCACTGTACTGCCGCATGAAAACCCGCTATGGCGTGGTGCACGAAATGTTCGCTAGGCCTATCGAAAAAAAAAAAAAAAACGCATTTGTTTGGTAATCTCGATCGATGTATTAACTGTGGCTGAGCAAACTTAGTGATTTCACTGTTAGCTGCGGTAGCACTGCATTGCACGAAATCACTGTAAATATGGCTAGACTTCGCGCAGAGCAAGGAGAAATTTTCGATGGCTTAGCTGAAATATCATTGATGTCCCCATTCGTATTAGCGTCCAAGTTTTTTTTTTTTTTTTCCTAGTGGCAAGACTAAGTGCATGTTAGACATAACGTTGACCGAAGCTGCCACTTAAGCTGCTGCAGCAATCAGTGAGGCCTGTTTTGCGAGACGTGGCCTGCTGCACTGCTGGGTTTGAACCGACCGTTTGGTCAGCCATGCTTAGTCTCGCGCCCGCATTACCCGATGATTTCGACAAAGTTGTTTTATGCGCTGTACAGAAATATTCTTGCCGTAATGTAATCTTGCGGAATGGAACGCTGCCTGCGTAAAATTTGTAGGCAATAAACTAATTGCTGGCGAGCCGCTAGCGCCTGCTGCGATTTCTTATGCCAGCATCCAACGATGTTTGACTGGCTTGGTTTGTTAAAAGACTGGATTATGGCTTCCTCAAAGCCATGTTCTTGCTGCCCTTTTGCGAGTCAAATGTTACGGTTGATTGTATTCGTCGTGGTTGCCTGCCTGATTTCTCCGGAACGGCCGAAGTTGAGCTGGCCGAGAAACAGTTGTTAGGGAATGCCTGCGTCATTCGCTCACAGAAGTGTGTAACGCGTTTTCAGAGCATCTCGAAGAGTCGCCATAAAAAGAATGTTTTATTCTCTTTCTTTCCCTCGGGAATCCACCATCAGCAGCACTCGACCTCGGATCACGCTTCTGCGGGCTGTATCATGTCAAGAAGACAGGTTCCCGATAACCCTTGGCAGAACGGCATGCCGCCGTTCGGGTACTGGCCGCCACAAATGCACCCTATGATGAATACGGGCCCCATGTGGGCACCACAGGGTAGCCTGCCCTTCATGGGTGGTGGTAGCGTGGCACCCGACATGATGCGGTACCGAGGCAACGTTTCCTCTCATACAAACTTTAGACGGCCTTATGATCAGGTGAGAGCCGATGTTCAAGGCTGGCCCGTCATCTCTCATGTTTTTATCCTTTGATTTTGGTATACCGTTGTTTGTTGCTCACAGTGTGACACTTGTATACCTTTTTTGTCCGAAAACGAACCAGCATGGGCCTGTTGATGTCCCTCGTGCATTTGGTTGCACTTTGGAAAAAAAAAGGTCCTGGAAGGAGGCTGCAGTCGAACTTGCAGCCGTGATAAGGCAGGCATTGTGCTATGCTCGGCGAAGCCGCTTTTGACTTGAGATTGTCCTTGAGATGATTGCTTGGGCAGACCTGGGGGCGGCTGTCGCATTCGTCATTCATATTTGGCATCATCATTCAGTCGCAAAGGGGGACGTCGAGAGTTGGAGGAGCGGCAGCAGATGTGGGCACAATAAAGCCTGGTGCGACCCTTAGTCGCTAGCACGTGCATCGCTGTTCACGCATTTAGCCACTTTTTATAACAAACTTTTGTTTAGTAATAAGCCTCAATGTGATAATGGTTTGCCTTATGGGGTTAGCTAGAAGTACAGCGTCCTGTAAATTTATTCCGAAAATGAAATTACCAGTTACCACAGATTATTTGTCTGGTGGTGCACCCTTCAGTGATCATCATGTTGGGGCCGCATAGATTCAAATATTACCCTCATTCATTGAAAGCAAGAGGCTACTGCTGCAGCCAAAAATGGACTTACTGTACTAGTTTTCTGTTTTCTCAGACGACGTTATCATGGATGGCAGCACCTCTTTAGTAACGTATTTCTTTTGAATGGTGATCCTAAATTAATATTGGCACAAAACCCAGGAGTGAGGCTGAATAGATTGTGTGCAGAGAATCCTCACAGCGTATGAAGCAGCCCATTCATTTTGCTACTGGAAGCTGCTAGTGTGCTATTATTTGCCTGCATGTATTTTCAGGGGTGGCTCATTGGAATTGGAGTAAAATTGGAGATGCTTTGCATTATTCTGTCGCCACCTAGTCTCTCTGGATGGATGGATATAACATCGGACGTTGTGCAAGGTTTAACGCGACCCGGGCTTGTAACATGAACATTTGAATGCTGTTGAAGTTTTTGTTGCATGCTTTTAATTTGTGAATGTTGTCATGTGAAAATATTGTGAAATATCAGGGCGCACATAATTTTATGAAAGCATTCTTTCATCATCTACGTTTGCTGGCTTACTGTCAAACTGAGTGCATTTAATTTCCGTGGCCACACACTGCCAGGATTGTCGAGGGGCAACTCCGTTTTTGCACCGTGGGAGTGCTCTGCTTCAATGAGCTAGGCACTTTGCGTTGTGTCAGCAGTGGAGCCATTAAAAGCACCCTGGAATTTTCTTTTTTTACTTATGCTGCAATTGCATCTGCATACCATTGAATTTGGAGTCGCAAGAAAACTGAGGAGTTAGGGTCAAACTAAATCTCTGAGGAGGTTAACTTGCACTTGTACGGATGCCTGAAGTCCTTCATTTGTAATAGCTTGCAGCCTTGAAATTATGGAGCCTAACAGCATTTATGAATTGAGCCACTAGCCTTACCCTTGATGAAACATACACTTTCATTAGAAGGGCCATACCATAATTTCTAGCGTGAATCACACATTGCAAGTTGAACTGTGTCTTGCAGTAAGCTGGCATAATTTGCTAATGGTATAGAAACTTTTTAACGTCAAACAGTGGGAATGAGGGACAAAATTAGGTGTGTAGTCAATGTATGGCTCAGCATCAGTGTGGTTTTGTCTTCACATGTGCAATTTGGCAGGCAGCCCGAGGTATTTGCTGTCACTGTTTTCAATTTGTGACCCCCACCCCCCCTCCTTTGTTTCTTCCCATGCAGTTTAAAAAATTGCAACCACGACTCTAAGGCCAAGCTGTGCTGTATCATTTCACGCCACCTGAGGAGGCGAAGCAAAAATAGTACTTGCTTTTCAATATTTGTCAGGCCAGGGCAGGTGTGTCCCATATCCAAAAGCCCAACACGAAGCCGACAATACAGCAGTGTTCTCTGGATGTTTTGACATTGCACGGTCAATGCTGAAATGACAGTAACTGCCAGTGGGAAGAACTTATTGAAGTATGCAAGTGATCAACAAAAATCAAAGCCTTATTTCATACCAGTTCGAAAAAGATGGAATTGAGAAAGAAATACTTTTAATTAAAGCAGCTTGACCTAGCCCAACTTCTCCTAAATGAGCCTTATACTCTATCCATTCATAAATGTTTTGCACCATGTCAGTGCTAGGGATCCCAAAAATCCACAAAAAATCTCTCTAGGCAAACATTGCTTTAAGTAAGTTCAGAAGATTTTTTACAGCCACATTTTCTTTCTTTTTTCAAGTCCTTAACCAGGGGTCTCAAACTCCTCGGCTAGCGGGCTGCAGTCACGAAATTTAGTCCGGCAATGGCCAGGACAGTGGTGAAGGTTAAAGTGAGGGGGAAGGGGGTACGGTGTAGAGTTTTTCTACGATGTCAGCTAGTGTTACAATTTGAAAGGCGGCCTTTCACATGTCTCATATATGGGGCATCGTTTCAGCAGAGGGTTTCATGTCAGGTTAAGGAAGGCATATCGATACTTTGACCGCAATATGTGCCCCACAAAATAAATGCTTGAGACCAGTCATGTATGTGCAACTTACAGGGGTGAGACAACTGCGCATATTGCACATTTTTGATACGCTTCCATTTTTTTGTGCCAAGCTGCTCTAAAAGCATAAAAATCGCGAAAACTGTATCATACTGCTCTGAAACAAGCAAGAATTTTTATGCCAACCTCAGCTTCAGTGGGAAAAAAAAAGGCTGAGTTGACATGATTTTCTGAGCAGTGCCAAGAATACCAAGAAAAAAAAAACGTGGCCTAGTGTGTTCTTTACTTGAAACCTTTCTGGTCACGAAGGCTCCTACAGTGCTGCCATAATACCCTGTGGGCTGTTGTAAATATGCGTGACTCCGCGAAAATGTGCTGCCGTGCATTGAGCGTACTGCTTCTGCTAGCTAGGCTGTGTGTTCTGGTGCTACTGTCACTTCGTGAAAGCCACTGAGTTAGCCACCCTAACCGAGTGGCATGCGTGGTGGGATTTTGACTCTCAGGTTGATTGTTGTGTATTGCACGTTCCTCGGGTCGTTGCAGTTTTCATGTCGACACTGCTGCATGCGGTCGCTTATGCGCGTGTTCCGCACATCGGTGTCTTCAGGTAGCGAGAGACCCACTTGGTAGCAGCACTAAATACTCGTCCATAGTGCATGGTACGGAACTTGTATGGTTGTGAACCTGTGGTGCACAGCACCCATGGTGTTCAAACCAGGTTAAACGGACACCTGGGCGCTTTGTTCATTACTCATGACATGTCAGCGATCATGTGGCACAGTTTTCAGAAACAGTGATTTGGAATAGTGCTTCGTTTTGTAATCGAAACTCGCAACGAGTGCTTCAAGAGGCATTGCTGCATGCCGGCTCTGGGCCACATGACCTTTAGGCTTAGCTTTCTCTTGCTGTCTGTAGGTGCTTAAATGACCATTTGAGAATAGCTGGATGATAGCGTCGTGGTCCCTGTTAGGTGGTTACTTTGGACTTATACTTGTGCCCTGAACCAAACTCTGGATAGGCTTACAGTTTCTTATGCCATTGTTCAGCACTATTTGACTCCAGTATTGGGTTGTGCAGCCGGACCGCTACCGGCCACGTCATGGATACGATGACCGATACGGAAATCGCCAAGGTCGTGGAGACCGGAAGCGCCATGGTCCTAGTGGCGAGCGGTCGCGATCTCCGGCGTCGAAGAGAGGAGCACCACATCGTGACGGTGCTCAAAAAGATCAAGAGCAGCCCAACAGGCAAGGAGCATCTGAAGGAGAGGCTTCTGCGGCGGAGAATGAAGCAGAGAGGGCCTCTGGCACGCAGGCTGATGACCTCTACGATCCTGCTGAGCCAACCACGGAGGACACTGTGGAGGGGGTGAGCACGACCAACTGCTTGAGCGGCCATTTTATGTTGTAATGCATGGTGCTTTCATCTCAGTGAAGCAATAGTAATTTGTGCAGAGCCCATATTTAAGATAACATGATTAAAAATGTGTACTCCAGGTTCACAGCAATATATATAACAAGAAATACAAAGACTTTGCCACCTATGCAGGTGGCATCTTCAGTATGCACTGGCACTAAATGTGGGAAGGTCACATAGTCTACTGCTAGTCTCGTACGTCTCTATACACATCCGGCAGAGGGCCATGGTTGTTGTTGCATGCCGACTTGTCGCAGCGGATGAACCATCACTCGAGAAGTTTTCTCTTCCCCTGCAGTTGTTGCCGAGCCAGTGTCGTCGTATTACTAAAGTTAAAGATGTGCCTCGCTTTCCAGTAGCGTTTTACGAGTTCTGCCTTGGAATGTGTGACATGGGTAGCTTTTGCATTGTCCCCTGTGTGCTCTTTGAGCCTCATTGATCGCTTCCGGCCTGTTTTGCCAATGTATGTGGCGTCGCGACCACCGTACGATGCCTTGTAAGCGACCCCGCTTTGATGTTCACAGGGGTGCGAGCTTTGGGCTTGGTAACATGTTTCCTAAGGTACAATGAGGCTTTATATTATATCAGAAGGGTTTGGGCCAGTATTTTTTAGCAATGTTCACTCACTACTCAGGTTTCATCCACAGCCCATTTTCAAGAAATCTGTTGACCCTGTCAATTCGGTGATCTTGGTGGGAGGTAGGTGTGGTGACAGGATTGGGGTGGGCAATGATTGTTCGTGCGTACATTATTGTAATTGATTGCTATAGTGAAAGTCAGGTACTACCAGTCATGACAGTGGTACAGTCGAAACCCGTTACAACGAATGCTGCTTCAACGAAATTTTCTGTTCAACGAAAAATTCAGGATTCCCCGTCAGCAGTCCATATAAGTCGATGCATAAATATTGTCGCCGCAATGAACACTTTTTCTTCTGCCATCCCGCTTCAATGAAATTTCACGATGATATTCCTGGCTCGCATATTTATTGCTATATAGGAAACCCAATCTTTAACACTTTGATGCATTTTGAGAACCTTGTGGTGACCCCACCGCTACTAACTGCAGCGGACGATTACCGCGGGTTCACGCTTAGTGAGCCGCAGGGCCGCTACTCCGTTTACTCGCGTGTAGTGCACCGCTCCGCGCGCGCTCAACTAATAAGGCGTTTAGCGCGGCGCGGCAAATAGACAATGTTCTAATGCAAAAGTACACAACACTTTATTGCCTCTGGCGGCACCCCGAACAACAGTACAACGTCCGCTCCCGGGACGCGGGTAGCAAAGGCACGCGCACGCGGACGTTCACAATAAGGGGAAAACCGCGAGCACGTCGCAGCTGGCAATGGCGAGCTTTGACACGCCGGTCGGGAAAAGGTCCCTCGCGGCTATGCTGCGCACTCTCACGATGGCCAATGGGCCTGGTCGTGAGTGTTAGGGCAAACCTCGTACGCATAGGCCTACGGCAAGTGCGGCTCGTTGTGGTACGACCACTTCAAGCACTAGGCACCGCTCTGGGCTTAGCGTACGCTACCGAAGCCAGCACTCAAGTAAACACGCCTGCCGAGGTGCCCAAGGCCACCCCAGGTAGGCTACAGTCCGCGAGTCCCAAAGGGGACGCGGACGAAGGAAAACACGTGCTTACCCGGCGCCGACCACGGAGAAGAGAGCGCTCCCTCGGCACGCGCGTACCGCGTGCCGTGCCCGCTTGTGGCGATAGATGGCGCCACGTGGTGTTAACAGAGCAGGAAAGCAAAAGGGTGTGGCCGTGTGGCGGAATGCCCGCGAAAATGGTTGCAGGCGCGCCTCAGATTCCCACATCCTCCTCTCCTTAATTCACCCTATATACCGGTCTCCAAAGGCAGCCGGTCGTCGGCCATACATACAGAGGCGTCATGCAATGGGCAACAGCTAGCCTCAGCCTCGCTCTGTAACTGTTGCTGAAGAAAAAAAAAAGATAAAACAACACAAGAATACACTTGAGGAATACTATGGCTCCGCGGAAGAGGGGTAACGGGAGTTCATGATGCTCACGCAAGAGCGCGTCCACGGCTCGGAGGGGCAGCGTCACGTAATGTTTGACTTGGGTGACTTCATCTCGTCGATCTTGACGACAGGCCTGCTAGTCTGACGAACGCCGCCTCGGTGGAGGTCGCCAAATCCACTAGCTGCGAGGCGTCCTGCGGCGTTAGTCGAGTCGTGCACAGCGTCTGCGACAGCTGGCCTCGTGCAGCAGCTGTGATAGAAAGGCCAGCAGAGCTTATCGGCGACGGTCGGGAGCAGGGCGCAACCGGGCTGGTCTCCGAACACCTCCAGGGTGCAAGGTGGTGTAGGGGTCGGTGACTTAAGTTGTTGCCACACGCACGCACACACGCACACACACCTCCGATGGTCAGGTCTCTCCAAACGCGCACCGCAAAGGAAGCACGGAGTGTCCTTTGTCCCTCTCCCCCCGCTAAAGCACCAATCACAATCCCCTCCTCCAGCGAGAAGAAAAAAAAGAAAACACGGAAAAAAACATCAAGTAAACAACACCACTAAAATGACAATCAGCAGCAGTAACTGGGCGGAACCGACTTCTTTGCAAGCACTGGCGGTAAAGAAGTTAGCTAACTGAGACTAGACAGTAAAAATGAGGGCCTTCGGTTGCGGAAATAAGCCCGCCGTCCGGCGCGAAATCACTAAGGTGACCGCTTCCTCAAATTATACCGGTGCGTGGTCCGCATGCAGTCCGCCGCGCCGGGTGTGCGCCGTTGCTTGCGCGAAGAGCCACTGGGCCCTGGCGCAGGCTCGTCAGACCTCGACGCAAAGGCTTTCAGGTCTGCGATGTGGGCACGGCTGAGTTTTCCCGAAAGCGGGTCTTTCAGCAAGTACGCGAGTGGAGTCCAAGCTTTTTCCACCTGGTACGGACCAAGCCACTTTGGAGCGAGCGAAGTTGAGAAACCCTTGCTCGCGTCGCTAAGAGCGTGGTTGCGCTTCAGGACGAGGTCATCCACCTTAAATGAAAGGTGGCGACGTTTACGGTCGTACTGGGCCTTTTGCTCAGCCCTGGCCGATGCCAAACTCTGCCTCGCTCTACTGAGAGCTCGACAAAGCCTGTCCCGAAGTGTGGAAGCGTAAGCAGAACAGTCTGCCGGTTCTTCCTCGTCCCGAGCTGGCATTGCATGACACTGGTCACCGGATTCGCCAACTCCCTTCCGAAATTAAGGAAGGCGGGAGAGAAACCAGTAGAGCGACTCTCGGAGGTTCGGATTGCAAACACGAGTTCACTCAAATGGTCTGCCCAGTCCCTTTGACTTTCGGCAAAGGCCGCCAACATCGGTTTGAGCGTACGATTGGTTCGCTCCGTCAAATTGGACTGGGGATGGTAGGGTGAAGTGGTGCAGTGATCTATTCTTAGGGAACGGCACGTATCACCAAACACCCGAGCGGTGAAATACGACGCATTGTCCGTGATCAATCTTTTCGGAAAGCCGAACGGACAAAACACTTCCTGTAGCCTCTCTAGCACTGCTCGCGCTGTCACTTTCCGCAGCGGAAACAGCTCCACCCATTTGGAAAAATGATCAACAACTACCATCAGATGTATGAACCCCTGCTTACTCCCTGGGGAACGGCCCCATTAGATCGCAGGTGGCTACTTGCCACGGACGCTCACTGACAATCCGTTTCATCAAGCCGGGCGGCTTGCCACCCCTTGATTTCACCGTTTGACAGACGTGGCAGGAACGGCAATAGCGAAAAATGTCACGCTTCATGCCAAGCCAAGTCACAACCTTGCTCAGTTTCGCAAAAACTTTAGAGCCACTCAGGTGACCGGCAATGGGCTCGTCGTGAGAGGCTCGCAACAGTGCGGCTCTCAGACTTTTGGGCATAACCACCTTAACGGGTCGATGGACTCGTCGTCAGTGGCTATATAGTTCAGCAGGAGCCCGTTATGGTCCAGCAAAATGAATCCGCCGGAGACTCAGCGACACACGCTGTTTCAGCCCCCTAATCGCGCCCGCCGCAGAACAAGCAGCGTAACGGCGTTCCGCGCCTCTCAAGACGGTTTAAAAGCGCCCGCCGCAAAGCAAGCAGCGTATACGGCGCTCCGTCCCTCCGAGACTCGAAACGGATCACTCTGCTGAGCCTTCAGTAGCTCTTCGCTGCCGAATGCAATTCCCATTCTCCCAAATGGGGGAGTCTGGTATCGCGCCTACTCAGGACCGCAGCAACCGCAGCATGCACGGCGTCACGGGTTCGCTCTCGGCACGGTGGCCTTCGGAAAGTTCCCCCCGCTCGGCCGCTACGCAGTGCGCCGCTTACCTGGATAGCAGCCAAGGTCGTCCTCATGGGGATTCCCCCTTTTCGCCGCTGTTTCGCCCCCGACGCTTGCATGTGCTAAGGCACCGCGAGCGGCCGTCGCACCGAAATCCAAGTTCTCGGCAGACAACAGAGGGCATGAGATAGCGCGTCAGCTACCACGTAGGAGTGTATTCACCACAAAAAGGGGTGACGACACAGGCCAGCGCCGAAGGGCGCCCGTCGATAGAGGCGGTGGCCTCTTTGTGCAACGCGGCATGCCACGAAGCAGACATGTTGCGACGAGCCCGAATCGCGCAGGCGAACTGACTCGCTAAGACTAACCAAAGGCTTTAATGAGCCTTTGATACCGCGTTGGGCGCCAGTGTGGTGACCCCGCTACTAACTGCAGCGGACGATCACCGCGGGTTCACGCTTAGCGAGCCACAGGGCCGCTACTCCGTTTACTCCGTTTACTCGCGTGTAGCGCACCGCTCCGCGCGCGCTCAACTAATAAGGCGTTTAGCGCGGCGCGAAAATAGACAGTGTTCTAATGCAAAAGTACACAACACTTTATTGCCTCTGGCGGCACCCCGAACAACAGTACAACGTCCGCTCCGGGTAGCAAAGGCACCCGCACGCGGACGTTCACAATAAGGGGAAAACCGCGAGCACGTCGCAGCTGGCAATGGCGAGCTTTGACATGCCGGTCGGGAAAAGGTCCCTTGCGGCTATGCTGCGCACTCTCAGGATGGCTAATGGGCCTGGTCGTGAGTGTTAGGGCAAACCTCGTACGCGTAGGCCTACGACAAGTGCGGCTCGTTGTGGTACGACCACTTCAAGCACTAGGCACTGCTCTGGGCTTAGCGTACGCTACCGAAGCCAGCACTCAAGTGAACTCGCCTGCCGAGGTGCCCAAGGCCACCCCAGGCATGCTACAGTCCGCGAGTCCCAAAGGAGACGCGGACGAAGAAAAACACGTGCTTACCCGGCGTCGACCACGTAGAAAAGAGCGCTCCCTCGGCGCGCGCGTACCGCGTGCCGTGCCCGCACGTGGCGATAGATGGCGCCACGTGGTGTTAACAGAGCAGTAAAGCAAAAGGGTGTGGCCGTGTGGCGGAATGCCCGCAAAAATGGTCGCAGGCGCGCCTCAGATTCCCACAACCTGTAAATGCGTCGACAGTCTGAAACGCGCGTTGGCACCACCAGAAACCGCCGCTGTTCAGCAAGCATGTGCGCCGCCAGAGTCCTTTAATACCGTTCTCGTCACGAAACTTCTCCGTCACTCTATGTGAGAGCTTGATATGCTGCCAAGAGCGGCCGCTACGTGGCGCAAGCTGAGATAGGGGGGCCACCGTTGTGCCTGGCCATTGCCTGGCGGAATGCATTTGCCTGGTGGAACGCAAAGGCAGCTCGCGGTATTCCTTCGAACAAAGTCTTGCATCAGCGTCACGAGAACTTCATGGGCCAGTTCTCCGCGTTCAAGGTCGACGGCATGAAAATTCGGAGGAGCAATGCCTAAGACGTGCTGTGTGACGGGCTGCAGCACCGGATACAGGAGAAACAAGGAAAAGGCGTTGCTCTTCTGGTTTCCCAGTAGCGCCGAACTTCGGGAGAAATGTAGATTACATTTCTTCACGCGAGAAAAAAAGAAAGCCTTGCGGGCAACCGGGCGTGGTTCATGCCCCAAGTGTGGGGTGGAAGCCGTAGTGTTAAGCATAATGACTGTGTATGTTCGCGGGCTGCAGCGTCCACTGCTTTGTTTTCCGCCATCCCTTGATGCCCCATGATCAAGGTGACGTAAAACAGAAAGCAGGACGTGAGGGGACAGAAACCCTTAATACCGAAGCGAGCAGTCGCAAAAGCGCTGAGCTGCTATAGCCGCGACATCGAAAGTACCTACGTCAAGAAAGAGATCGGCGCTCACAAACGTGTGTCCAGAACAACTGCGCATTTGGGTACAGACTCAATTGAAAGGTCTTGAATAAAACATCTAGCTCGACCATTCCCTTCATCTGATGACTTGGATAGCAGGGCACGAGAGACGAGCCGGATATAAACCAATGCGATTGCCCCTGTCTTACCTAGTCGTGTTTCTTTCCGTTCACCTTCCTCCCCGTATTTGCGGCACTGCCAGAATAGGAAGCTTTACTACCGCATAAACAGAATCGCCCTTTGGCCGGGCGCGAACACTTTGTCGAGCAGATCCAGCAGTAGCTGCTCGCATCGGGAGCACGAAGCATGAGCATCGTCTTTAAACACTGGCGAGCAACGACGTACCGCTTCGAGGCATCGTAAGCATGCATATAATTTGGCTATGAGGTAATTCTTAACACAATGCGTTATTGCGCGGTGTTAAAACACTTTAAATGCGCTGCTATTTATAAGGTTGGTCTGCACTCCCAAGCAAACTACGCGTACATTCTTAAGGGGGGACATGGGTTTTACAAGGCCAAAAATCGCAAAAAAATAGACTTTTTGAAGCTGACATTTTCGGTAACTGTACCTATTTTCCCCCCTATCTGAGAAGTTTCTAGCTTCTCGCGTCATTATTTCTGGCTCAAAATCAATTTATAACATCCCTATGAGATGAATGTGAGCGCAAACTGACGCTAAAATTGAGCTTTTTCCGCGCCGAACTGTTGCCGTTACACAAGCTATCGTGTTCATCTTGGTCTCGTTTTGAAGGGTCGTTCTTCATCTTCAATTTCCCGCCACCGCTGGCTCCCATTGCTCATTGTTTTTTTAGCAAAAACGCGTCATCGAGAAGCACTAGCGCGCGATTCGCTAGGCTGCTTGGGGCACGTGACAAAACCTAGGCATCCGATTGGCCAAAGGGCGCTTTCGGCGTCTGCTTCACCATCGTGACGCGCACGGACATGCGCCATTTTGTCATGGGGCTACTGGCTGCCTGCGGCAGTAAAGAAGTTCCGCGCTATAGTAATATCTGAAGTGGGTGTGGTGGTCGTTCGTTCGCTGTGAACTTCAGAAGGAGCCCCGATATGGCTCGGGACATTGAGGATAACGAACTCGACGCGGTCAACGGCAGTCGTCGATGTAGGCCTAACTGCCTAACTCACGTACGAGGCCGTTGGTTGCCGACAACGTTACTGAGAACGGCTGTGTTTTGCAGCCTCATCAGTTAGAGGACGGCAAGTAAAAAGCAGAAGTGAAGCTAGAAGAGATATCAATCTTTGTAGTGACGGAACGGAAAGCGCAGTCTTATCGCTAAACGCGCCGATGCCGCAGTTCCCCCCGTATGACGAAAGGACCTTGAACTACGCGACGGGTCGTCGGAGTGGAGTACGCCGCACGTTGACGAACAACAGGAAGTCAATCCGTTCGCGGTGAAAACGCTCGTCGCCCCCGCAATAGAGTCTACTGATAGACTGCTTTTAACGGCGTGTTCGCAATGTTGTCGCGATCTCCGCTCGAAAATGCGGCAGTCTTGCGTGAAAACGAAACTAGCACCTCGGCACTCGCGTAGCCTCGAAATTGATGAGCGAGGGAGCAACTTTGGTTCGCGACATTTACGGGTAACTCATTCTGGACAGGCCAGAAAACATCGCCGTGTTATTCGACGTATCGCGGATGACGCACGCACATTTGTTGCAAGTTGCCGTCGCTATAGTTACCGAACTGATAAGCGGCCTCGCGGCAGACGAGCACACGGCGGCAACTTGCTACAGGACTAGAAAAAAATACACGCTCGTGCAAACAATCAGTCCTATTACATTCCCGGTGCATATTAAGGGGAGATGCTACTCGAAAAACGATTTTCTTTAATAAGAGTCTGAATTTAACACAAATTGGCATGCTAATAGAGTTTTTTCTCCTCTTTTCAAATATGTCATTTATTTTCATGTATATTGCTTGGTTTTTTTTCTGCAGGTCAGATACTGCAAAATTATGGTCATTGTTATGCAACAATTCTGACCTATAAAAATTTTAGATAAAGCATGCAGATATAGCTGACTATGATCCTTTGGAACTGTAGAGTGCAAAAAACTATATAAATTTTGTGTGTAAAAAGGTGAAATACAATAATAAAATAAAACAATTCTAAGTATACGAACTAGCGTGTATAAGAAGCACAGATCACACAAAACTGCAAAAGGAGAAAAACGCTTTTGAAAGTTTGAAACCTTTTTTTTTTTATCACAGAGTTGTTAGAAATGCATAATCTTTGGGCATAATGTTCAACAGAACTTTGAAAAGCACTGCAAGTTACTAGAATTGTCCTGCAGCATAGGTTGTGCCCTCACGGTCCTTGCGAGCCCTCTCTTCTAGCCGTGCCCTTTTCACTCCACGACGACGGTGGGCCCTTGCTTCTGCTGTCAGACGCTCGGACATTCTCTTGATGTGCCTCGCAACGCGGGATTCACTGAAAGTAACTAGATCTCTAGATTGCAGTATGTTGAGCTCTTCCAGGATGTGCTCGAAAGTAGCATGACCCTTGTTGAACCACAGGATTGCCATAGCTGCGGCAGTCTCGACAACCGTTTGGGAAACAAACTTAGTCTTGGGGCAAAGTAGCCAAATTTTGCTGTTCAGGGATTCCGATACGTTCTGGGTTTTCCCTTTGATGCATCGAGCAAAGGAGCTTCTCATCCGTTAGCCGCTTATAAATGGGCAAAACAGCCAATCCCTGTGTTTTTGTCAGGAGAGGTGTGTGGCGTGGTGCAGGTTCACCAAGTGCTTCAGCGCGTTGATGTTTGCACCACGACTCTGTTCCTGCAGGGCAAAACTTGTGGCTGCCAGCATTGTCAGTAGAGCATGAGTGGAAGTACGAAGCCCATACTGCAGTGTACATATCCCGTACACTCCCCCTGTTGCTTGTTATGGCAATCTGATAGTATGTTTGGAGCTTCTGAATGGCTGGCTCTTTCATTTTCTGCCCTCGTGGTAACGGAACATGCAGCTTCCGTAGCGCGGTGCCAAGTTTCTTGGCCACATGATTAGTTCAGTCTTCTTTTTCTATATTGACAGCACCATAGACTTTTGACTCTGCAACTGCACTATATGCTTTGCTGTCACCGTCACTCAAGAATGTCATGAAATGCAGTGGGGTGTCATAAGTCAATGTTCTCTGCCAAATGCGCATTGCAGCCTCCGTTTCCATGGCATGGGAGGAACAGTCTGCATTTTTTCACAGACTGGGCCATGGAATGCCTGCCACACTTCCTCGTCTGGGCCCATATCCTTGTGCCTACTGCATGTCAGGCAGTAATTTGATATTACCTCGAAGTCTAAGCAGAGGCCAGTATCTAAGGAAATAACTGCGCCAATCCCGTTGTGGCTTTTGTGGCCCCTCTTCTGCCAAGTGCCGTTGAACATAATACCCACATCAGTTTCGCCTGCTACTTCTTTCGTAAACTCTCTGGATCGGCGCAAGTTTTCACTCACAGCTGCCATGGCAGCGGTATGCACGTTCTTTGCTATCGAAAAAAATCCTCGGTGGTGCATTGGCTTTGGGAGTACAATACTGGAGTGTAATCTCGACAATTGCTCATGCCCAATGCCGACAGCGCGTGCAGCCACCACCGCCTTTACATTTACAGCGAAACTATCTCGGGAGCTCCCACTGTCGTACCGTTGGCTCACTCGGCTGCTGCCGTCCGCCGTAACACGCAGTGACATATAGGAGCACGAAAGAACAGTCGCTGAGCATTCGCTGTTTTCGCAATGAAGTTCAAGGAGCGACGAAAGTCCCTTGCGCTTTTCTGCCGGCTCCCGAACGGCAAGTTTTTGAATACCGCAAGCAGGGCATGCCGCACCTGCCACAAGTGCCGTCAGCAAGAGGGTGTCGCACAAAACTGTCGTTGCACAAACCTCATCGTGCTGTCTTTCGTCTTTTTCGAAGAAGCCGAGCTTCTTTTCTGAAGCACCGACGAAAGAAAGCGCAGCGTGAATCCCTTCATCGCAGCCACTGTCGCTCGCGCACTCGTCGATGCCGCCATCAGGCGTAGCACACGTACGTAGGCGCGTTCTCGTTCGTCGCCGTCGTTCGGGGCGCTTTACGCCGCCTTCCCTTGAACTTGTGCTTCGTTCGAAACTTCTCCGGTCTCACGTTGCACTTTTTCGGGATTGTCATCGCGGAAATATTCGTAGACGCGCAGAAAAGCAGACGGACCAAATGCCGATGGCCGCCGCCAACACAGCTGACAATGACTCGGTAGCCAATGGCGATGCGGCTTAGTGTGCCGCGCGTTTCAAACCGCTCAAACTACGTGATAAAAAGGCCTCGTTTTTTATTTTTTTTTTTGCCCACGTACGAAACTGGCGGTCGTCAGAGCTGTAAGAAGAAGGCTGGACGCAACTTTCCCAACCGATCGCGATGGTTGGCGGCACTGCAACGGGGAGCAGCGCGCAGTCAAAGATGGCCAATATCGGCGCAAATTCAGAAAATTTTGAGCCACCGCGATGCCTTCATACACATTTTTTTGCATTTTGCGGTTCGAATTTAGTTTTCAAATTTTCACAGATGAAAGAAGAAGGTTTGAAGATTACAATGCAATAAAAATCAGAAATACGAGAAATTTCGCTAAAAACGCGATTTTTCGACTCGCATCTCCCCTTAACTGACTGAAAGTATGTGTGCCATGATATTTTTTCCCTCGGAACGGCGAAATAAAGTTTTAATAGCATTATTCTTAAGGGGGGACACGGCTTTGGCATCGCGAAATTTGGCCAAAAACTCGATTTTCTGAAAATCTCATTTTCACATTCTGTGACCCCTTTTCTATCTAACTTTGAAGTTTCGTCCCTGAAAACAGCGTAGAAATGACGTGAAAAATTTTTATCGCAGCTAGGGTGGCGATGAATTTCACGGAAATTGCGAAAAAACGGCGTTTTTCGAACCGCGATATCTCCACAACCACGTAACCTAGCGCCGCTATCTTTGTCTCTATGGATAGCGCGATTCTTCCGTTTCAAATTTGCCGCCTCGGCCGGCTGAACCAGGCAAGAGCAAGCCCATAGCAAGCCAAAGTGTAAAGGTATCACAACAGTTTCCAATTGGCGACGCGCGTCACGTGACTGTACGGCGGCTCCGCATTGGTCGCCCGTGCGGTCGCTTGTTGCAATCGGTGCAAATGTCGTCTGCTCTACGTGCTGACAGTGCTGATGGGCCGCTTACTGCATTTGTTTTCAACTCGTCGCGGTGTGGTTTCGTGCGGTCGCTTGTAGCAATCGGCGCAAATGTCGTCTGCTCTACGCGCTGACAGGCCGCTTACTGCATTTGTTTTCAACTCGTCGCGGCGTGGTTTCGAGATCGCATCGCGCTGCGATAAGACCGGGGCTCGTGAAAGGAGAAAAACGTTGTTATCCAGTTTGGCGCATTGCAGTTTTGAGATCGGTTCCCGCATGCGATCATGGACTGGCGATCGTTCAAGAAGAAGCGCAAGACTGCGCAGCGATTTGGTGCTCGTCAGCCGAAGCCGCCGATCGTGAAAAAGAAATTCAGTCCGGCAACTTCTGCGAGCAGCGACGATGGTGTGCGGCACGACGAGGACTCGCAGCCGAGCACAAGCACGCACAGAGCATCTTCCGCGAGCATCGACGAAACTGTTCATATGCCTGTGGAGCAGTACTTTGTGCTGTCTGAGGAAACATCCGTTCGTCGTTCCGCACAGGCTGCAGACATCGCGGATGCTAAGCCTAGCACTTCGCGCGAGGATGTATTCATCGTGGATGCCCAGCCAAGCACTTCGCGCGAGGATGTAGACGCCGCGGATGCTAAGCCTAGCACTTCGCGCGAGGATGTAGACATCGCGGATGCTCAGCCAAGTACTTCGCGCGAGGATGCGAGGCCGTCTACCAGCACCACCAGTAGCACGATTCGGGCCCGATTAGAGCCTCGTTTCGTGTCAGGGGAGGCCTCTCGCGAACGCGCTGCGGCTGTTCAGGAGTCCCTAAGAGCAGTGTCTGCGACGGAGCGCAAGATGTCACTGATGGACCAAGGGGACGAGAGCGACATTGGAACGGAAGACGAAGATGAGTTTTTCCTCGTGCAATGCGCGGCCCTGAATGGTCTGTTTGGCAGTGCCCTGTGCCCGCAGTGCAAAGAGCCGGGACTCAAGATGAACCACGGAACTAAGCACGGGTTAGCGGTAAAGATGGTGCTCACCTGCACTGCTTGCGACGCGGACGCGAAAAATGCGTAGTCGTCGCCGCGAATGAAAAACAGCAAGTCATTTGAAGTAAATATTCGGGCCATGCAAGCTATAAAAACTATTGGAAAGGGATCAGCTGCGTTCAGTGATTTTTGGTCTGTGATGAATGTATCACATAGGGGAATTCACCACAAGACTTTTCAAAGGCATCTCAAAAGGGAATTTCGGCCTGCTGGCGCAGCAGCCGCGGCACGTGTGTTTTGAGACGCTGTTGCAGCCGTTCGCAATGTGTACAGCCAAATGGAGGGAACACCCACCAAGAATGTCACGGTGGTGTACGACGGGACGTGGATGACACGCGGCCACGCGTCCCACATCGGCGTGGGCACGGTTATTGAATTCTACGCTGGATTAGTGCTTGACAGTTACTGTCATGGATGTGCTGTGGGCCCCAAAGAAGGCGACGACGGCTACAGTGAATGGAAGGAAGTACATGTTTGCCAGAAAAACACCGAGGCAAACTCGGGCCAAATGGAAGTCGAAGCGGCCCTCATACTGTTTCGGCGCTCACTAAAAAAAAAAATGACCTGCGCTACACAACCATCGTTTGCGATGGCGACAGCCGCACTTTCTTAGCTCTGTGTCAGGACCAGACTTACGGTTTTATACCCCTGAAGAAAGAAGATTGTATCAATCATGTTAAAAAGAGGATGGGCACAGCCCTGCGGGCCATCGTCACAAAGAGCAAGAAAGACCAACCTATCGGCGGAAAAGGTGGCCTTACACAAAATTTGATCAAGCAACTGACTGCCTATTATGGCCAAGCCCTTAGGCAGCATGCTGAAGTGGAGGATATGCAGCGAGCGGTCATGGCTACATTCTACCACACCACTTCGACTGACCAGGATCAACACCACGAACTTTGCCCACCAGGTCCTGATAGCTGGTGTAGACACCGGGCTGCAGAAGCTAAAGGTGAACCGCAGCCACCCCATAAGTACCACCTGGGACGACACGTTGCCGCTGCCCTGCTGCCTGTGTACCAGCGACTTTCGGACCCACAGCTTCTTGCGCGATGCCAGGGCAAGAAAACTCAAAATGCTGCCGAAAGCCTGCACTCAATTATTTGGTCAATTCTGCCCAAAGAAGAGCATGCTTCATTGATAGCCGCAGAAACTGCTGTCAGTGAAGCAATCTGTAGGTATAATGCTGGGAACCTCCATGCCTACACCCAACTTTGCACATCTCTTGGTCTCCAACCTGGACGCCATGCACTTCGTAGAGCAGCCGAAAAAGATGCCATGCGGAAAAAAAAGGCTGCGAAAGCTCATCAGGCTAAAGGTCAGATGGCCAAGCGACGCCGCACTGCAAAGGACACTAAGGACTACAACCCTGGTGCCTATTAGGCGCGTAAACCGTGACTCAAGACTTTGAACCTCGTTTTCTCAATACTGTTTTTTTGGCATGTTGCTCAGCTCGTGGAGCAGATATCTTCGCAACTACTTGACAGATTTTGATTCTGTTTTTTTTTTGTAATGCTCCTTGAACTGTGCTTCAGGGGGCTGCGTTTTTATTTTTAAAATTTAGCCTTTTAAAAATTTTTGGTAGGGTTTCTTGTTTGTAGTGCAAATGTGCTCATTGAAGTATCAGTGGAGAAAACATGAACTACAAATTTTAGTGTTGCAAAAAAATTATTTTGAAAACGCAGCCCCCTAGAGCATACATTCACCTCTGCACACAGTGTTTACCAACTTTCTATGTCATTTTTTAAACTCTCCAGCCGCTCCACGAGGTCAAGTAATGAAATTATTTGTTTCTCAGAAAGTTTTCATGATGTCATCTTGAAATTTTTATGGAAGCATTATGAGGTCATTTTTAGTCTCTGTGCCAAGAAGAAAAGAGTGCGCCAGGACACTTCTAGCTACTGTGCTGAAGCTTTTTGAAGAAAACACGTGTTTTGAACTTTCTCGGCCTGTTTTCTCAGAACGGATTTTTTTGCTAGTTGTGGTGCTGAGGAAAGCAAGAACTCTAAAACCGTTCATCAGATTTGTGTGGCGTTTTTTTTATTCTGTTCCTGAATGACCTTGCAAGGGTGTAACAAGCTCCTTTTTTTGAAAATTGGTGCTGTTAATTTATAATGAACAATTAATTTTTGATGAATCTGGTCATTACTGGTTACATCAAATTCAAAGTTGCGTGAAAATTTTTTTTTGGGGGGGGGGGGGGGGAATTGAAAAAAAAAAACGGCTTTGTAGCGCCCTGGGATAGCTATCAAGGAATGACCACAATGAATTTCAGCTTTCTACTATGTCCTGGGATTTCTCACGACTCTTCCTCAGGCACCCATGTGAAGCACCCAGTTAAACCTCAATAACTCTGGAACTAAGAAACACAGCTTCGTGAAACTTAGCAGTTGTGCTAGTTTTATTGTAGTGAACAACTCCTGAAAGTTTTATCCAGATATCTTAAAAAATAAAAAAGTTCGGTCTCCAGGGTAGCCTCCCCCCTTAAACAGAACGTGTGCAGAGTCTCAAACTTTGTCCTGCCCATTATTGGCGACAGAACAACAGTGTCCCGTGAACACGGCAAAAGATTGAAGAGCACTTGTGAGAACTGAGCGGAATGATGGCAAACTGGACACACAAAGCACGCCCAGACAACACCGGCGCTTGCAAGGCCGGAGCCGGAGCAAACGGTGAGCTGGGGGGAACAGATGCGTCGTCGCGCGCAGTAGCCAATAAGACCTGCGGGATCGCCCATTTCCTCGAGAGGTGTGCGCTTCCTCCAATCACGGTTTCGCATCTGAGCCGCGGGAGACTTTAAAACTTCGAGAGCTCCCCAATGATTAGCGATTCCCGCCTCGGCCACCCCGCTCCTACTGCCGCGGGTGGCGGAAAAAAAAAAGCAAGAATTCACGAGCAATACAAGACCAAGATGGCGGCGCTGGGCTGCGTGGTTGGGAAATTGCAAACGCGCGAAGTTGGGGTGTTTTCAGCGCTCTCTGGCTGCTGCGGCATGTTATATAGTTTTTTGACGTACTTTCGCGATTAATTAAACGTCGGCATTTACAGAACGGGTAGTTCTACCCGAATACTACCCGAATGTGTGATTTTCGAAAAATTGACTTCTTCGTGATTTTTCGGTTTTCAAAGAGTGCGTCCCCCCTAAAAGCACGGGTGGTTAAAATTTTTAGAGCACTCCTTTACGGCGTCTCTTATAATCATATTGTTGTTTTGGGATGTTGAATCCCACATATCAATCATTCAATCAAATCAAACTACAAAGAGTGAGTCAGGTCGAAGTTTAAGTCATGTTAAAGAACACTGTGTCACAGGCTACATAAATAGGCATGAAATTATTGAAGCATGCTGAAAAAAAGGTAATAATGAATTTTGGATTGTGCAAATTTTGGAGCGCCGAGGTCATACTGTGCTCGTGAAGTCTGACACCCTGAGCAACCCGCACCTCTGCACTGCTACAGCTCTCATGTTTGTTGCTTACTACGCCTGCTGGGGTAAAGGTTATTGTACTCTTACACAAATATTGTGTTGATTTTTGGTGTAGTTGACATTTGAACTTTTTGAATATTTATATTTATGAATAGTCGCTATTTGGATCAAAGATCAGTTTAGTAGGGCATCATTCAGTTCGGTGCTAGAAGAATATTGAATGCCTGCAAAATTTCAGGGTTGTGTTGGTAGCACATCTGAATGTTTAAGTCCGTATCTTGTGGTCTCTTAGTAACTTGGCATTCTGTCTTATGGGTGCACTACTTCTGATACAGGCTGAAACAGCTGAAGGACAAGAGCAGCGTGGCACTGGGGAAGGAGATGCTACTGAATCAGCTGATCAGGAAGGTGGAACTTCTGGTCAGCAGAATGAAGTGGTAAGAAACGTTGTTTGAAAGGCTCGGGACTTACAAATGTGTGCTGCAAGATGTTGAAGCTCTTGAGTGAACTAAAGCACAGAAGTACCGCATTGACTTGACGTGCAGTCGATCCCAGATATCTCAAACTCGAAGGGGATTGCAAAATAATTCGATATATTGATTCGATATATTGAAATATAAAATATGCATATTTAAGGCCTAAATTAAAGCCATTCAGTCCTCGGAAATTGTTACAAGTGCTAACGTGACGATTCACTCACAGTATAATAAAAAACAAGGTGTGAACTGCAAGTTATCACACTTCATTTCGCATGAAAAAAGTCCGTAAACTTGTCTTGCTTCTTTGCGCGCGCCCTCAAGTTTCAGTCATCCTCAGTATCATTGAAGTTTTTCAAGTAAGCGAATTTAGCTCCCTTGGTCATAAGAGTGATGATTGACGTACAACCCCAATCCAAGCTTTGCAGCAAAGCAAAAGGTTGGTTAGCGGTGGCAGTGAAGGCGTTGGCATATTCATAACCACGATTGTACATTTGCTCGGCAACAACAGTCATGATCTCAGCATCGATGAAATCAAAAACGGCTGTGTCGTCATCTGCGCAACGCCAATCCAAGCTTTGTAGCAAGGCAAAAGGTTAGTTGGCAGTGGCAGTGAAGGCGTTGGCATATTGATAACCACGATTGTACATTTGCGCGGCAACGACAGTCATGATCTCAGCATCGATGAAGTCAAAAACAGCTGTGTCATCATCTGCACCAATAAAGTTGCTCACTGTCTGAGATCGTGCCCGGAAACGCTGATAAGTTGCAGAATTCACTTAGGCACCGTACACCATTGTCATCGGTCATGATGACGCACCTGATGTCTCGCCTGGCCCGTAAGGAAAGTTAGACGATGCTTTACTTGGATGTCGCTCCAAGCACCAGTGATAATTTTTATCGCTACGAGCTAGTCAACGCTCTATTCAACTACCTAATGAGGATTTATCAGGAGTGAGGCGAGAAGTAAACAAGTCCACACAAGGCGCTTTGTAGTTGTAGCTGGCAGCCGCTGCTGTCAGCTACTTTGATGCTTAAAGCTAGGGATAGGGTAGCCTCCGAGACATACATGTTAAGGGGGGATGCCGCACTGAGAAGTCGTAAATCGACCGCCGAAATCACATTTTATCTCTCATCATTTTCGCTTTCTCGATGATCTTCCGCACCTATCAGCAAATTTAGCTTTAAAACTTCTCCTATTTCTCAAGTTATAACCCATAATGAGAGCAACTTTGTGCAAGCGAACCTTTAAATTGAAGTCTAAACTAGCCGTACTTCAACCACGGACGGGACGCGAACTACATGCTCCACCAGCGCCATTGTAGTCTTGTTTGAAAAGTTGCGTTTCTAGCTTTTTCTTTCTTTTCCAGTAGACAACTGTGTGCTCCTTGGAAAAGCAAAAAAAGCCAAGACAAAATCATGCGCAGCACGTGATTCCGTTGGTTGCTAGACAGACATGACCATAATGGCGCTTCCCTATCGGCCACGAAAACTCGCTGACAGTTTCGGCCGCCATTTTGAAAGCGTTTCGCCTTTGCTAAGGTGTCGTATCTATAACGTGCTTGTGCATCTCGCTATGCCCGGTGGTGCGAAAAAGTTCCAGTCGCAGCATCATTTTGGCCGTTCACAGAAGAGAGGCAGAGGCACAAAGCCCAATGGTGCTGCTACTGTGTGTCGGGAGCAGCATACCTGCCAAGTCTCCCGAATTGTCCGGGAGACTTCCGGATTATGACTGTTTCTTCCGTTTAAACGGTTGTCTTTAAAATCTCCCGGAAATCGAAAATTTTCTGCGTGATCTGGCCGCATTGACAAAAATGCAGGTCAATCCACTCCAGGCTCGTTGAGTACCCACCGCATTTTATTATAAACGAATTTAGGTGCTCATCTAAGCGTACAGTAGTCTCGGTGATCCGAAACTGCAGCAGATATGAATTCGAGCAATTCCCCGGCCAAATTCTACTGTGTCCGCTGGGCCAAAATTCGTATGTTCCGAGCACTTTTCGAAAACTCGGTGTGTGATGTGAACTTCAGTACTGAAGCCGCCGAACAAAGGCCAACCGAGAGCAGCGTGTTTGAAGCTTCAGAAGTACGCGTGCGACCAGTGCACGCATTGTCTTCTACAGTGTATGTGGTTGTTGCCGCAACCACTTTGGACGAAACCACGGTCGTTCTTGACACGATCATGTATGGTGACGACGTTACTGACAGTACTCTGATAGTGCGCGCACGTCCAACGCTCGACCAGTCAAAACAATGCTTCTTTCCGCAAACTCTATGGACAAGACCACAGCAGATGCGATCATAGATAGCATAAAGGTACGTGCGCAGCCAACGCACACGGATTGAAAATGGAACTACAATTTGCGGCATCCGCCTCACGCAAAACCGCGGTCGCGGCGGCGCAAGAGTGATCTACGAGCTCCGAGGGCGTGAGGCTAATGCAGTGGTAGATCAAAGGCAGTAAAGACATAAAAAAGGCTAAAAGCGTTTTGGTGCTCTGGTACAAAAAATTTAGTAGCGAGCAAAGCCAAAGCTCTGACATTTGTTTTCGCGACAGCTAGCTGTGCCGTCCCGTCCATTCACGTGTGTCCTAGGAAGACAAACGCGAGTTGTTTTGATGGAAATAAAATTTTCTTAATTGTTTTGATGACGTGAAGTTTTGGGAGTACTTGTGCTTCCTTTTGAGACTCGCACCTTAGTGAGAAACCTACCTCGTGTGTTCGGCCACTCCAAGCCATTATAAGACCGCAACGTCGATGTTGGCACTTGCTTTCAAGATTCCCCCCCCCCCCTTTCCCTTTTTGCGTGATACATTTTTGTTTTCTTTTGGTGCCAAAAAAGGGAGAAAATAATCCAGCACGTCAATCTCCAGGATTCAAAATCCTTGAACTTGGCAGGTATGGAGCAAGCGCCAACGTTGTTTGAAAACGCTGTTGTAACAGAAGACTGTTCCTCAAGCGTGTATGGCTGGACGCTGGCCGCATGTGTACTGAAGATGTTATCAACGGAGGAGTGTGCGAGACTGCTTCCTCGTATAATGGACGCTCTGTGAATTATGACCGCACTGATGCTATCGGCAATGATGAAGTATGAATAGACACGCGCCTCCCTGGCAGTGCGCGCGATGTTGACTCTGGCCATGTGCAAGTAGTCGCTGATGTGATCGTTGCCAGTAAAGTTTGCGACGCGTGCGCCCGTGAATCAAACAACGTTTGAAGGTCTTTTGTATGAAAGGATCAGCATGCTTCTCGCTGTGCAAGCTGCTGTTGCAGAAGCTGTGCTGCACTTCAACACAGGCAATCTCAATGCTTTTGTCGTCGGAGTGCAACGTCCAATAAATAGAAAGAAGCGTCCGTGAGTCTTGAGAAAGCTGGTCAGGAAACACCATAAGGATGGAGTGCATTCAGATTGTGCTCCTGGTGCATTTTCATAAGATCTTATTAATACCTTTTCAATGAAAGTGTTTTGAAATGTTTTTTCTCGTTTTCTTAAACAGCAAACTTGGCACATTTGCCAAGTTGGAGGGAAAATACCTTTTGTTCCATTCGAGCGATCAGCATAATTTTTTTTTTGCCAGAAAAATAAATGCTTGCAGTATGCCTATTTTGAAGGAAATATACAGATGAAAATTTTTTAAATTGGGTCACATGTGTGACAGGTAAAGGCTTTTTTTTATGAACATTGATGTCCTCAAACTCTTGTTGAAATTGGCCTAGCGAAAGGATTTATAGCACATGGCTCTCCTTGAACATCCTACATTGTTTCTACAGTGTTTTGGTGCTTTCTGCTTAGATGCTAAATAGGTTTCAAACGAAGAACTCAAGTTATACATTGATTGTGGAGTATCTTGGAAACTGCTTGACCTATCAAAAAAGTAATTACATTTTTAGAATCTGCAGATTTGAATATACATATTGTGAAAATTTTGTTTATATATATACATATATAGAATCTGCAGATTCAAATATACATATTGTGAAAATTTTGTTTATATATATGCATATATAAAAAGTTGCCCACAAAGTGTAGCCTCCCCCCATAATGAAGTAGGGAAAATTACAATCGGGCAGCTTTTTTTTTTTTCACAACCCCTTTATGCTCAACTTAATTTTTTTTAAGGTGCCTGGAGCATTGAAACGTGACCTTTACTGAGTAAGAGGTGTAAACAGTGTTGCTTATTTTTCAGGGAAGCGGAGAAGGCGCTTCTACATCGACTGGTGCAGCTGCCAAGCTGATTGCCAAGCCATCAGGGTCGAAGGCTTCAGGCACCAAAAGTACCACCAAAGGAGCTGTCGCCAAGGGGCAGACTGGAGGCCGGGTTGCTCAAAAGGCCCGACAAGAGCAAGGGTAATCAGTGGCTTAATTTTTCTTGCCACATCAATTGTGCCCACGGCTAAGTACTGTGCAAGTTTCATATAATAAAATTTAGACTGCCAGAAACTGTAATTTGAAGGAGTAATGTCAGAAATGTTCAAATCAGCACTAAAATTCGATGGTTCTGGACAACGCGACTAAAGACTGCCGCAAAAGAACCATGCAAGGTCGTTTTTTTCTGGGGTGTAGATTATGCTGATAAAAAAAAAAAAATTGGTCTAATGAACCATAGTTAGGACTATTAGGGTTCACCACACAATGCAGGGAAACCCGGTTTTATCGGATGCATTACATTCCCTGGTTTTACCTTTTTGGGGCTATGAATTTATTTTTTGTCAGTCTTAGCATAGCCTTTTTAGGATCCTGTAGAATTATAGGGGTATTGTATGTCAGTTCCATTTTGGAGTGTGGCATTCACGTAGAGAAGGGCAGGTGACATTCAGTTCAAAATTTAGGCTCTTTCCATGGTGCTATAGACCCTCAATACTTTTTCCAGTCACGAAACTGCCATTTAAGGGGCAAGGTAGCGTTAAAAAAAAAAAAAAAAAACTTTTTTGTTTGTTGACCTAGAGCAATGAAATTGGGCATGCATACTCATAAGTGTCTTGAATAGGGAAAAATTGCAATGGAAGAAAAAGAGTGATGAAATGTGATGATGGGGAGAGGATTAGGTAATCCGTATATACATAATAAGACACGTGTGCTACCGTAAAGAGGACAAGGTTGCTAGTAACCATCTTTTATTATGCTGTATACCAACCAGCCCAATTGTCCGTCTTAGTGGTTATATACCATTTTCACAATTGTTCAGCTAGCTTTCCTGCGATGTAGTTAGCCTAATTAATGGCAGCTTGTCACTTCTTCAAACAGTGTTCAGGCGCGGTTTGCTTGCGCTGGGACGTAGAAAATCTAGGCTCGGCTTTCTTGACATGAACACGCATAATAGACAGCACGTGCAACTACGAGCTCGTCTCCACCTGAAGCATGAAAGTTGCTGTCATTAGTTGAGAGAAAATGTAGCGCAGGAATACGCACTCGCGAATTGTGAAAAGGGTCTTAAAGACCCTTTGTATATATTTAATCCACAACTTTACATGTCGGTTTACCGAACGTCTAGCATTCAGTGCATTTCTATTGAAGAAGTGACCTTGTAGCATTAAGTAATACTGTATGGTCACATATTTAGAGAGATATTCAGCTTTCAGCTAGAGGCCCCCCGTCTTCTGCTGTGAGAAGAAAACAGGACAGTCGTGAAATTTATGTTGTAATGTCTCATACACTAGATAGCGCTCACAGTTCAGGCTGTATGCACGATTGAAAAGGTGCGAGTGGCCCCGTGTTAAGACAACGATCAGACGAAACCTGCGGAGTATACTGGCGCAGTTGCTATTTACTCTAGCCGGGAGGCGGAAACTCGAGTCACTCTATTTCCCGCAGTTGCCTGTGCCGATGGTCTGTTTGAGGCCAGCATGTTTCAGTGTAATCTCTGTAAAGGTGACCTCAAAGAAAAGATAATGTCAGTCTGCAATTATAGTATTATGTAGGGCTTCCACTATATCTAACCGACAAACCGGAAAAAGATACCGTGTTTACGAGAACGAGCGTCTTATTTAATTCCTCTTCCTCCTCATCTCTCTTTTACCTTTCTCAGGATTTCCTCACCCTCCTCCACACTGCATGTTTCAGCTGCGACTTTCCAACCAGTGTCGTCGCCGAACGCGCCTCCGGTTTCGATGAGCTCGAGTAGGCAGGCTTCGAGTAAATACAATCTGCTGCCGAATAGCCCAAGGATGACGGCAACAGGTGCTGGAATCCGTGACATCAACTAACGAGGACGGGCCCCTTGTGTCCAATGTGCGAAAGTGGGAATTTTCGCACACTGGACACAAGGGACCCATCGTCGACACCTTCGAAAGTCAGAATTTTCGATCGTCCGCGCGCCTGATAAAAAGATTTGGGTCCATGTAAAAAGCAAACGATGCCTCTCAAACAAAGAGATATCGGTTTTAAAGCACCCACAAAAAATGTCGATTAATCGATTAAAACATTCTACTGAAAGCAAGCAACATTCTACTTAAATCGATTAAGGGTTAAGGATTTAATCGATTAAAAATTTTAATTGACCATCTCTAAGCTGGTCGCGGAGTCCACAAAAACAGTGTTGGGCTATATTCCGTCACCAGGAGAAAACTCCATGTATTAGTGTTATCATCATCACATACTTGCGAAGTCTCTCGCATTGTCCGGGATACTCCTGGATTGCGACCGTTTCTTCCTTGTGTAGGGTCGCCAGAGACTCTCTCGAAAATCTAAATGTGTGTGCGAGATCTGGCCGCGTCGACAAAAATGCAGGCCAGTCCATTCCAGGCTCTTTGTGAGCCCACCGCATTATAAACGAATTTGAGAGGCATTCATCTAAACTTTACAGTAGAGTCTCGGTGATGCGAAACTAAATTTTACTGCTCCTAGGTGGGCCTAATTACAAAACTATTTGCTCCAAAATGCTCCAAAGTGCTCCAAAACTAATATTTTACTGCTCCAAAGTGCTCCAAAACTAAAATTTGACTGCTCCGAAAATTGCTCCAAATCGGCAGTCCCCAGTGGGATCATTGACATTCTGACCACAGTCGTTCTCCCTAGCCCTCAGGGATGTGCTGCTGAATATCGTGATGTCCAGCTGCTCTAGAATTACAGCAAATGCATTGACATTGCCCTTGTTGAAGCACAGCACAGCTTCTGCAACAGCAGCTTGCACAGCAAAAACAGAAGCATGCTGCTCCTTTGATATCAAACTCCAAATCACGGATTGAAGGTTTTCGTGTGAATTTTGAGTCTTGCCTTCCTCGCATCTTGCCTCGCTGCTGCACCACTTCGAAAAGTGTTGAATTTTTCGTGCTTTTGCTGACACCGACAAAAGACCCTCAAGTGTTGTGGTTGTCTCGCGGGCGCGTGTCACTAACTTCACTGGCACCGATCACATCAGCGTCTACCCGCACAGGGCTGGAGTCGACATCGTCTGCACTGTCAGGGAGGCCCGTGTCTACGCGCACTTCACCATTGCCGATAGCATTGGCACGGTCATAATTCACAGAGCGCCCGCTATCCGGGGAAGCCATCTTACACACTCCTTCGTTGATAACATCTTCAGTACACATGCGGCCAGCATCCACGCCGCGCACGCACGAGGAACAGTCTTCAGTTATGACGCCGTCATCAAACAATGTCGGCGCTTGCTCCCGTGGCACAGTAGCAGCACCATTGCGCTTTCTGCCTCTACCTTTCATGAACAGCCAAAATGATGCTGCGATCGAAACTTTTTAACACCACCGGGCATAGCGAGAAGCACAAGCATGTTAGGGATACGAGTCACGACACCTTCGTAAGGGCGATACACTTTCAAAATGATGGCAGACACTGCCAGCGAGTTTTCTTGGCCAATCGGGAAGTGCCATTTTGGTCACGTGCGTCAAGCAACCATTGGAATCGCGCGCTGCGGGTGATTTCGACTTCGATTTTTTTGCTTTTGCGAGAGGCATATAGTCTACTGGAAAATGAAAAAAAAAAAAAAGAAAGCTAGAAATGCGATCTTTCCAACAAGATCAAAATGGCGCTGGTGGAGCGTGTAGTTCGCGTGCTGTCGGCGGTTGGAGTACGGCTACTTTACACTTCAATTTAGGGGGGGGGGGGGGGGAGGTGGCGGAGAAAAAGCAAATTTGTTTGTTGACCTAGAGCAATAAAATTTGGCATGCATACGCATAAGTGTCTTGAATAGGAAATACGCAGTTTCATCATGATACCTTGAGTAGTTCTCAAGGTACATCTTGCTATATGGTTCAACTTCAGCAAACTTCAACATAAAGTTGACTGTGTGTACAGTAAATGCCAACTATTTTTATCATTTTATAAATCCCCAGACCCTCCACGAGTTTCAATGAAAAAATGATTTGCCTCTCATTAAGTTTCTGCATTATCGGCTCAAAATTTTTATGTAAGCACTGTGAGGCCATTTTTAATGTCTGTGCCAATTTTCATCAATATCCAACCAAAAACTAGAAAGTTCATTTCGAAAGGCACGTCCCCCTTTAAAGTTGGTCGAGCATGGGAATTGCGCGACTGTACAGCACTTCACAGCGTCCCAATCCGTGGGTGTTCGTTATGGGAGAAAACAAGAGCTTCGGGCTACAAAAAAGATTCGTCGCGCAATTCGTGGGTCAAAACATGAAAAAATGTCAAGTGCAATTTTTGTTATAACTCCCCTGACTTCTTTCTCTAGCGTATCGCCCCCCCTCCCCCGCATTGGTGTCAACTTTTCTGAAAAAAAAAAAAAAAAAACAAAAAAACAAACAAAAAAAAAACGGGTGGACTCACTACACGAGTAAATACTGTATATTTTTTTTCTGCGTTTAGTCTGAAAGCCAAATAAACATTTACATGTTGTTTGGTATTTGCAAAGATTTTTTTTAACAGAGTTACTTGTGACAGGAGTTCACTGAATTTCTGATGCAGGAATAAAAAGGGCGGCCAGAAAGATGGCTGGTGCACGGTGTGCGAAATCAACTTTGTAGGCCACTTTTTTGACCACAGGAAGCTTGATGAGCACAAGGTAGGGCATCTATCTATTGACTTTTTTTTTTTAGGACAATATCTCCAGGAATTGTGCTAGCTTATGTGGTTGATGCTGGAGTCAATTAAGCCTCAGTATATTGAAGCTTTCTTGTCATTTTTCATGTTAGTAGTAGACATTGAAGTGAAATTTGTCACTGTATGCAATCTATTATTGGTAGAGGTTTTTTCGTTTTCTTTTCTGTGTATGTGTGCATGCGCGCGCACGGGTAGGGCCAGAAGAATGTTTTCACGGTGCCGTAGTAACAAAAAAAGATATTGTACGGGATTAGTTTGAATCAAAATTCTCCCTCTCCCCCATGATGTCACACTGGTAGTCTTTTTTGTAGTGCCTGTATGTTACACATAACGCTAAAGTAAATGAAGGTTTAACGTACTGTGGTATTATCAGCTGGAGCTGTTGGGCCTACCGTATTTACTCGCACGAGTTGTGCACTTTTTTTTTTTCATGATTTTGGGGCTTTGAGAACGGCGTGCACAAGTTACGCAGGCATTTCGTGAACACATACGAAATAATTTGCAATCCTAAGGCATGCACTATATATATTAAAAAAGAAAGAAAATGAATTAGAGCAGAAACGAAGTGTACTTGTTTATTTAAGGGGAGATACTGGTCTTAAAAAATGGAATTTTTATTATTAGATATTTTTATGAAATTAGGTGTGTATATGTGTTTCTCCTGTTTTCGACAATGTAACTAGTTTTATTGTATCTTGATTAGTCCACAGATTATGAGAAAATAAGTGAAGTGTAACTAGGTCATTTCTTACGAGTCATGGAGGCACTCGGCATTTTTTGGTTCAGAATAAGGGGAGACGTGGCTCTTGGGACCCGAAAATTTGCCGAAAAATTGAATTTTCAGAGGTGTTATTTTCGTATTCTTTCTACCATCGCGCACCTGTGTGCAAGTTTTCATTTCAAAGTTTCGTGTATTAGCGGCGTAACAGTAAATCAAAGATGCGTTGGCACTCCCTCGGCGCTTTAAATTGTTGACAAATCGCTCTCATATCAGCTGCCTGCAACTCTCGAACAACCCGCTTCAACGTGGCAACGTGAATAAAAAGCTTTCGTGTTTGGCTTTTCCTTTGGCTCGGTCGCATAACTGTGAGCTTGCAACTCTCTCAAATAAAAAAAGAAAAAGGCGTAAAACGTTGTCATTGGCCACTTCCGATCACTTGGATAAAATGGCGTTGTCTGAGTGGCTTGGGGAACTGTATTTGAAAACCTGGCTAGTTGAGGTGCCATTTTTTTTGGCTTAGGTTACGATTCTACGACTAGTGTGCTTGGAGGACCAAGAAGTTCTGCTCGGTGTATCAGATCAGCCAAAGGCGGGCCAAAATGAAAAAAATGTGCTAACAGCACGGCATCGCGGGTTTCTGCAAGCGATCAGCAAGCGAGCGGCGTTCTTTCAGCACCCGATAACGGCAATGGAGGTGATTGTGGTGCACTCCACAAAGGCACGCTATCGCGCCGCTGTGCAACCATGAACAAGCGACTCGCGGTCGGTGCAGGTAATAGTGGTCTGCAAGATAAGGGCATACCGTCATATGCCCGTCGTATGGCCTTACAAGCGATAAGCAAGTGACCCGCGACTTGCAACTAAAAACGATCCTCCCGAGAACTACATAATTCTTTGCGCCGACTCTAGCCTTGTGTGAGGTCACACTGAAGCTATCACGAGCAGCGACATAGCCGAAGTGAGTGCTCGTGAGCAGGTCATGCCTGAACGACTTGAGTCGACATCGGTGACAGCGTGAAAGAGAGCAGTTTGCACGATGCAAGCGACGCGTCAAATCGGCCTTCGCTGCGGACACTGCAGCTTCGTATTTGATGGTCCACTTGGAGATCCTAAATGGGCTGCTCGCTGATTCCCTACAGTGCAAAGCGTGGTGCAAAGTATGTGGTGGGAGTGCGAAACTAGTCGCGGGTGACTAGGACTATGCCCTCACTAAAAAAACTGATAGTGAAGTGCGACTGTTCTGGAGAACTTGCGCAGAGTAAATGTTGAAAATTTATGCAATGCTCTGTAGTGTGAACAGCCAGACATTCATGAATGATATTTTCGCGCCTATGGGGCTGTCGTGGCGGGGCCTGTACAATAAAACGGCAATTTTTTTTACCTGGTTCCCGAAAATGGCATTTCTGATCGTGTCATATTAGAGCAACAATATTTCTAGTTCTACTCAAACAGTTTCAAGAATTCTTTTTTGTGTAAGAAAGGTGGTGAATTGACGAATGCAGTAAGACTAGTACGTAGTTACATATTATTAAAGAACATTGATAAAAATAATTTTTAAAGTTAATATTGGGTTTTACAAATAAAATTTCAGGTGCCCTAATTTATTCGAGATTGTTGTAAAATATTTATTCTTGCCTGATTGAACCCGTTTACCATCCTCGATCACTGTAGTGCTCAAGAGATTTCCATAATAATTTCTAACTTGTCCTGTAATGTTTTTTCTCATTTTCTCAAAACTGCGTTTTTGATCATGGTGTAGTTTTTGAGTGACTATATCTCTGGTGGTACTTGTCCTGTCGCAGGGATTCTTGTTTTGTTAGAAAAGGGGACAAATGGGAGTGCAGTAGACTTAACATTTGATCAAATGACATGAGAGATGTTTTCAAAAAGTAACACTACATTTACTCGCTTAATCAGCACACTCGCATGAAAACACACCCACAACTTCAGTCACCAAAATTTGAATTTTTTTCCACCCGCGTAATAAACGCAGCCCCTATATTTATCCGCTGCAGTCCTGCTAACCGACACCTAGCGACTTTTAACCCGTTGGATCTCTTCCATTTTCTATTATTTTGCAGACCCCTCCAGCCACCTTGGCTCGCTCCCTCCCTCCCCCCTTCGCCCATTGCCGTGTGCCTTATTGTTTTTCTTTCTATCTGTGCGTGGCATGTCCCCCGTTTTATCTGTGCACTACAGTGGGGTTCACAAACCGTATGAGTGTAGAGATATCACTGCTGATGAGCCCATAGCGAGCGAAGGTCGTGAAACTGTCCGTGCCATACGGCGGTTGCTTCCTGTGAATACCAAAAAGCCCAACCACGTGCGCTCAATTTTCGACCGACGACAACAGGATGTGCTGCCACGAAGGGTCATTCGTCGCTATTGTGTCGCAAGTTTCCGGAAAACCAGAAAACATCGCTTGTCATTCAGGAAGGATCGTGACGAGTCTGCAACGTGGTAGCACCACCGATTCTCGCTTCGCTTGTTATCCGCTTGTAGAGAAACTTCTCGTGTAAAAGCGAGGTGGCGGCCGCATTTTGTCCTTAATCTTGTTATCGACAGTTTGTTATGAAGCTTTAGGGGTAGCTTGCTGCAGTGTTCGTTACTTGCTACAATGTTAATGGTGATGTCACGGTCGTCGTGCGAGGTTGCCGCAAAATTGGCAAAGTGCATTGTAGCACACACACTTTTGGGCCCCCTTCGAGGTCACAGAAGAGACCACTGTTGCGGTTAAAGTTAAACTATTGCGAGAAAAGATAGCCACACAACACTTTTATGCCGTGCGTGGGCGGCCTGGGGACAGCTTGCAGAAGATAGCGCCATCAACCATTGAGGATGAGTAAAGTAGAACAAAGAAGCTGTTTACAAGCGTGTAGGTGTATGTTAATTGTGAAAGGCTAAGCGACCTAACTTTTTTTTTGCATTACCGCAGTTTTTGCTCCTCCCGAAAAAGTTTTCATAAAATGTACCCTGTGTAATAAACGCACCCCTGAACTTTCCTTCGATTTTACGAGAAAAAAGTGCGTTCATTAGGTGAGTAAATACGGCAATTTCTCCAGTGTGTTACTAAAGCATTTTGCTTAGGAGTGTATGACATGCTGTAAAGTTGGCCCAGATCAGTCTAGAGCATTCATTCTTGTATCACTGCAAGCTCTGTCTATACAGCATAATTTTCATGTGCCACTGACTTTTTATCACTACCAGCATACAAGAGAAAAATGACCTCCAAATTAGTCAATGCAAAAAACATGAATTTCTCAATATTTTGAAAAGTACTTGCACAGAAAAAGTAATTGCATATTTGAAATCAGCATGTCAAAATACAGAAAGGATGGAAGTTTGATCAAAATTCACCCATAAGTAAAAATCTTAAGTGGGCTGTCCCCTTTTAAATGCAGCTGTAGCCGAAGATCTACTATGTGTAGTTATGCTATTTATATTGATGCTGTATCATTGTACAAACGTTTTAAATTGTGTCGATGCTCTATAATTTTGAAGTGTAATT
Source organism: Rhipicephalus microplus (assembly GCF_043290135.1). Taxonomy (NCBI): domain Eukaryota; kingdom Metazoa; phylum Arthropoda; class Arachnida; order Ixodida; family Ixodidae; genus Rhipicephalus; species Rhipicephalus microplus. Next base: position 383,304,543 of record NC_134710.1, read on the forward strand.
CGCGCACATTATTGTTCACGAAATTTTATGTGTTCAACTTAGCCATAAAAACAATGGCATAGCTCCACAGGTTGGTTCCCTATGAGTTCAATAATATAACATTTATTAAAATTAGCTCAAAAAATCATAACGAAAAGTTTCGTAAGGCTTGTCACTGTGGAAAAAGAACGTGAAGCTGAGAAAATCACATTTGAAGCTTTGACACTCACTGCAGAAATCTGTAAAAAGAATCTTTAATAAATTTTATTTAGATGTTCTCTATCTTTTTATTAAAATTAGCTCACAAAAACATAACGAAAAGTTCCGTAAGGCTTGTCACTGTGGAAAAAAAATGTGAAGCTGAGAAAATGACATTTGAAGCTTTGACACTCGCTGCAAAAATCTGTAAAAAGAATCTTTAATAAACTTTTTTAGATGTTTTCTATCTCTTTCCCTGCTAAACTAAACAGAGCGTCTTATTCCATCCATGAAATCATTAAAAAAATAATTTCCTATGTGGAAAGCAAGATTTGAGCCCTACCATGGGAAGTGGTTGAGGGGAGGGGTGAGACCAAAGCCACTGGTTTCATGTAAATTAAGAAGAACTCGATTCTCAATAATTACCTGCCTGCACATTAATCATTAACTGCCCGCATGTTAGGCAGTATGCTGCCCTGTGTAATAGGTCACTATCAGCTGAACGTCGCCTACGCTCAGGCACGTGCAGATGTAGCGTCCTGAGACAGTGCAGGGTGTGCAGGGAACTGCATAGCTTTCGCGTTTCTGACAAGCGTGTCTGCAAAATCTCGGCGAAACCAAGCGGACGCACTTTCACCTTTTGCTCAATCGACTTGGTTTGTGGAGCATGACATGCGTTCTCTGTTCTGCTGCTCGTACGATCGTTCTGCACACTGAGCGTATCATATCATAAACGTAAAGGTGCCTAATGGGCACGGACTCTACTAAACTCTCGTCCCGATGGTTCACTTCTAGTCGGCGCCTTCTTGTTTTAAGGGGAGACGCTACTCGAAAACACTTTTTCTTTAGTTTTCAAGTTAGGGTTTCCAAAATTTAGCCACAGAGATATTTTTTCTTGTAGATTCCAAAACTGTTATCAGATTTTGTGTAGCCTCATTACTTTTAAAGTTATTATACATGCAATAACAAAACAAAGGGATTTTTACTCTCGCTTTTTCGACATCAAAACTTTTGTGTAGATGTTTGTGTAATAGCTTATTATGCTTGTCATGAACTACTGTGTGCATTTAAGAGGTTAAAATTACGAGAAAAAAAAGCTGTTACTACAAAAAATGAACAGATCTGCCAAACTTCTTTGTATCAGGGTTCCTTGTATCATTTCTTGGTATGTTTTTATTGATAATGGCTATGCATCATAAATCAGAATAGATAACGGCACTCTACACACCTTGAAGAATGTGTGTGCCAAGTTTCATCGCAATAGGACAATTTTAAGGGGATGAAACTATGTGAGTGAAATGTGACCGTGGCCAAAAATTTCAAAATGAGAAAAACGCGTTTGAAAGTTTGGAACATGTTTACTAATTAGGGCGCACTTGCAAACACTCAAAAGTGTGTCTAATGCACAGGCAGTATGTCCAGGAGCTGGCCACGGTGACTAGAATTCACCCGCACTGTATGTAACTCCTTCGCGGTCCTTCCGAGCGGAGTCCTGTAGGCGAGCTCTCTTGGCCAATGTGCGGCGGTGAGCCCTCGCCTCAGCAGTCTGTTAGGCATTCATCTTCTGAATGCGCCTCTTGTCGCTGTAGTCCCCCAGGGTGGTCAAGCTTGCTGGTGGTAGAACACCAAGCTCCTCCAGGACCACCTCGAAGCTTGCATGGCCCCGGTTATACCAGAGCACAGCAATGGCTGTGGCAGTCTCCACAGCACTTCGGGAAGCAAACTTTGTTTTAGGGCACAGCAGCCACACCTTGCTGTTGAGAGACTCAGCAGCGTTCTGAGTTTTCCCTCGAAGGCATCGAGCCAGCAGCTTCTCGTCAGAAAGGCGCTTGTATATGGGCAGCAGTGCCCGGCCCTGTGCCTTTGTCAGAAGCGGTGTATGCTGTGGTGCAGGCTCGCCCATTGCTTCAGCACGCTTGTGCTTGCACCACGATTCTTGGCCTGGTGGGCAGAAGTTGTGGCTGCCAGCACCATCAGTGGAGCAAGAATGAAAGTAGGACGCCCATATGGCAGTGTACATGTCCCGTAGGTTGCCTCTATTGCCCGTGATGGCGATCTGATAATATGTCTGCAGCTTTTCAATGGTGGCAGGCTTGAGCTTCTCACCTCTGGGCAGTGGTGTCGGCAATTTGCGTATGCCAGTGCCTAGGCGCTTCGCAACATGATTAGTGCAGTCCTCCTTGCAGATGGCACCTGCACCGTACACCTTGGCATCACAAACTCTGCTATATGCTTTGCTGTCGCCATCACTAAGAAATGTTGCGAAGCGAAGTGGAGTCTCATACAGCAAAGTGCGCTCCCATATCCGTAGTGCTGCTTCAGCTTCCATGCCATGAGCGGAGCTGTCGGTGTTCTTCTCACAGACAGGTCTGTGGTAGGCCTGCCAGATTTCCTCTTCAGAGCCCATGTCGTTGTGTAGACTGCAAGCGTGGCAGTAATTTGACAGCACTTCGAAATCTAAGCACAGGTCGGTGTCCAAGGAGATAGCCGCGCCGACTCCGTTGTGGCTTTTATGGCCCCGTTTCTGCCAAGTTCCATCATACATTACGGCCACGTCACTACTACCAACCACCTGCTTTGTTACGGCTCTTGCCTGGTTCAAATTTTCGGTCACGGCCCTCATAGCAGCATCGTGAACCTTCTTGCTGATTGCCTGGAAGGTTTTGTGGTGCATGGGCTTCGCTAGGCCAACAATCGCACAAAACCGCGAAAGCTGGTCATGTCCGATGCCTATGGCACGCGAGGCTACAACAGCTTTCACATTAGCCGCGAAGCTATCGCGCGAGCTGCCGTTGCCGTAGTGTCCCACCTCCGCGCAGTCGTCAGATGCTGCGGCGGCTTCGCCGGAGGCAACACGCCTCGACGTATGTGTCGAAGAGAGAACACCAGACGCGCACTCACTGTTCTCACACCGCAACTCGAGACAGGATGACAGTCCTTTGCGCCGTTCTGCCACCTCGCGAACAACAAGTTTGTGTTCACGGCAAGACGGCCACTCCGCTCCGCCCACAAGTGCCGTCATCGCATCGATGTCGCACAGCACTGCTGATGATACGCCATCATGCGCACGCCTTTGGTTCTTTTCAAAAAACTCCAGTTTTTTTTGTGAGGCGCTGACGAAGTTTGCGGCAGCGTCGAGGCCGCCGGCGAAGTCACTGTCGCGATAGTTGCCGACGCTGGGGTTAGGCCTAGACCTCTCCGGCCCGTTCACCTTTGCCGCAGTCTGACGACGCACTTTACGACGTTTTCCCACATACTTGTTTATCGTCCGGTACTTTTTCACCTTGTACACCTGCCTTTTGGCAGGATTCATCGCGTAACTAATTGAATAAATCCTTGCGAAGTTCAGCTTGCGATGCAGAGCGGGGCCGAAGGGACAAGCGGGCACTGCTCTAGCCAATGGCGCGCTCGCTACGGCACCACGTGACGCGCCGCGCGATTCAAACGGCACGCAGGGGCGTTCAAAAAAGATTTTTTATAGTATTTTTTTCTTTCCGGACGAGACTTTTCGAGCCTGTGTTCGAGAGAGCATGGACAACTCTAACCGCCTCAGTGATTACAAATGGGGCACGGTGCCGCTGCCTCGAGATACCGGGGCCGGCAAAACGTCGATTTCGGCAGATTTCAGCGATTTTCTAGGTCTCCGGGGCTTACTTGAGCGCATTTTTCAGTAACTTCTGACACGAATTACCGATTGAAATTTATTTCTGGTAAACATGAATGTTTAAAGAATCTAATACGACTGAAAACAAAAAAGTGAAAATTTCCGAAAAAAACGCGATTTTTCGACCCGCGTCTCCCCTTAAGCCCGCTTTTTAGCGCTCCCAGAAGCTCGTTGCGAGGACGGTTTCAGTCAAGAGTGTCCGAGCATCTAAATCACGTGGAAAAACTACCGGCCTAGTAGTTTTTCCTCTCGACGATAAACATGTACGAGTGCAAAGGCACGGTGCGTCGAGAAACACGTAGGAGTGCAAAAGCAAAGGAACACGATCGGACAGCCACGGAAGCAAAGGCGCAAGAAAAATATAAAAAATAAGCGTCGCTCACGTCAGCCATGTGAGCCAATGGGGGAAACAGTACGGCGCACTCGAAATGCACGCCGACTGAGGGCATATCAGCAACCCGGGAACGAACTTCTGAAATCAAAAGCACAAAGGAAACAGCTTCAAATCTAGCTCAAGATGGCGGCACTCGGCCTGCTACAATGCTCATAGCATGCACGCAAAGTTGGCACTAATTTCTTTCTTTTGGGGGATTTTACTGGTATTGGAGTACTTGAAAGCCCATTGTATCACATTTCCCGACCAAATTCAGTGTTACTAATTTCAGGGTGCGCACAGGTACTTGAAATCCTTGAAAACCCTTGAAATTGAAAAATTTGTTTTCTAGGCCTTGAAAGTCCTGAGTTTTCGTTTGAGTCCTTGAAAGCCCTTGAATATTGAGGATTTTCACAGGGTGAAATTGTACGACTCAATTCACAGCAGTTGAGTGTGGTGCCAGGCAAACACCATTGCTTATCGTGTCCCGCGACACTGCGATTGCGAAGTCAGACACGGTCAAACCGCCCCTATAAGATGGAGGCAAGCGCGCACCCGCTGCGGCATTTTTTTTATCTAGCTTGCTTTGGCTTCGGTTGGGGAGAAGCCATAAGCTAATGGCCACAATGAGGCTACAGATATTTGAGCTCCGGAAAAAAAGTTCCATGTATGTGCTGCAGACTTTACTAGTGCTTAAAAGGTTTTCTTTTAACTTCACTTAGTGGTATCCCTCAGCAACTTGCCAAAAAAAAGTGCAGCACACACTCGCTAGCCCCAGCCTCCTCAGTATCATCTGTTGGCCACACTGTAGGCTGTGTAGCTTGTCGGTGCTTGCTCCTGCTCTGGTGGGGATTTGTTTGCACATGTTGGTTGCTGTGTGCTTTGTGATCGCATGATCGTGCATGCAGGTGGCATAATTTGCAGTAATGCCTGGGAAATGCAAGTTTTAGAGCGCCTGGCTCAGCACCGATAATTATAAGCGTTGGATTCCGCTGGATGTATCCCCCCCTCCCACCGTGCAAAATGCACATTGTGCAAAAAGAGCTTCGACGTCGCTTCTATGGATGAATCTGCTCTCTAAAGCCACGCAAAAAGCACCAAGCACAGTGAAATTGTGAAAATGGCAGCTGGAAACTCTATGCAGACCTACCTGACGGCAAGCTCAAGTGAGCGGTCCACTAGCTCGGCTCCATTCCAAGCGACCGATCTTGGCAGTGCCTGCAAGTCGCACGAGGTCGTCACCGTTGCCGAAATTTTCTGGACACTAAAAGTAATTACATCCCACTGCTCGTACAGATCGTTGGCACAAACTGGCGACTTGTTTATGCAAATGTTTCCTGACAGTAAGGTGGCCAAACCATTTTCTTGCGGCGAGAAGAAATGTGCCTCTGTTGCGTGCCATGGACTACAGCCATTTTTCTTGTCATGCTTGCAAGAAGAGGTACAGAAGGCCGAATGTTGCGTCGTACTTTTTGGTGAGTCGATGAATGGCCTCCTGCAAGAAAAGCAAATTGACGTGCATGTGCAATATTGGGAATCAGCACAAAGGTGGTCACTAGATACTACACCTCCGCTTTCATGAGGCACTCCACAGCAGACGCTCCGCCGCGGTGGTCTAGTGGTTAAGGTACTCGGCTGCTGACCCGCAGGTCACGGGTTCGATTCCCGGCTGCGGCGGCTGCATTTCCGATGGAGGCGGAAATGTTGTAGGCCCGTGTGCTCAGATTTGGGTGCACGTTAAAGAACCCCAGGTGGTTGAAATTTCCGGAGCCCTCCACTACGGCGTCTCTCATAATCATATGGTGGTTTTGGGACGTTAAACCCCACAAATCAATCAATCAATCAATCAATCCACAGCAGACGATATGCAGGACTTATTTATCACTGAAGGCTTTGAAGTTTTTGCCATTTGGCAAGATTCTTCAAATATCCATGGACAGGCCGAATGTCAACCTCAAGTTTTGTAGGAACATGCAATCTCATTTTCAAGAAGACCACCAAGTCCAATGTGTCTACTTGGGAACGTGCAGCCTCCATACCGCCCATAATCATAATGCCTACAAAGCAGGCATTGCAGCCTCTAAGCGGGGCATGAACATTCTACTGTCAAGCATGAGTGCACTCCTCCATTACTCACCTGCACGAAGGGATCATTTTTCAATCTTGACTACCCAAAACAAATTTCCTCTGCCGTTTGTGTCCCATTGATGGGTGGAAAACACAATTGTGAATGAGAGATCTTTGCTTCTTTGGAATGATATGACGAAATATTTGGAGTCTGCAAGAAGCAAGCAGGTGAGCTTTCTGAAGTGTGCATCCTTTGAAAATGTGCATAGCTTTTGTCGCGACTCCTTGACACTGGCAAAACTGAACTTCGCCCTCAGTGTTGCATTGATTATTCAGCCATTCTTTAAAGACTTTCAATCCGACAAACCCATGATCTTCTTTCTTGAGAGAGATCTTGAAAGTATTGTGCGGAAGCTCCTTTCAAAATTCATGAAAGCCTCAGTGTTGTCGTCATTGGGAGGAGTTCGTAGTCTGCTAAGGGTGAAAGTTGATAACTTGATAACCCCATTAACCACATTTCACCTGAAAAAGTGGATATTGGTCCCAAGTGTGAACAAGCACTTAAGGATTCAAAAGCTAGTGCAAAGGATGCATTTCAATTCAGAAGGAAGTGCAAGCAATTTTTGGTAGCTGTGGCCAAGAAAATACTGGAATGAAGTCCCTTAAGTCATCTTCGGTTCGAAACCTGTCTGATCTAGACCCCTGGCTCATGTGCTTAAAGCCGGATCAGTGCCTGGTGGGCCTAAGAAAGGTGCTAGACATCTTGACCATAACAGGAAGACTGAGTGACAGTTAGCGGGAATGTGTACTTGCAGAGTACACCGGAATGCTGGAAGAGTTTAAGGGGAGATGCTACTCGAAAAACAATTTTCTTTAATAAGAGTCTCAATTTAACACAAATTGGCATGCTAATAGAGTTCCTCCTCCTCTTTTCAAATATGTCATTTATTTTCATGTAGATTGCATGGTTTTTTTTCTGCAGGTCAGATACTGCAAAATTATGGCCATTGTTATGCAACAATTCTGACCTATAAAAATTTTAGATAAAGCATGCAGATATAGCTATGATCCTTTGGAACTGTAGAGTGCAAAAAACTATAAATTTTGTGTGTAAAAAGGTGAAATACAATAATAGAATAGAAAAATTTACTATGGCTCTAGTTGCCAAGGGCTTTCAATGTTATGTAATTTTTGAAAAACATAATCAAGCAGCACTGACAATCTGGATAGATACTTGCACTCTATGGGCCTTCATCATGCTATGTGCAAAATTTCATAGAGGTATGACAATTCTAAGTATACGAACTAGCGTGTATAAGAAGCACAGATCACACAAAACTGCATAAGGAGAAAAACGCTTTTGAAAGTTTGAAACCTTTTTTTTTTATCACAGAGTTGTTAGAAATGCATAATCTTTGGGCATAATGTTCAACAGAACTTTGAAAAGCACTGCAAGTTACTAGAATTGTCCTGCAGCATAGGTTGTGCCCTCACGGTCCTTGCGAGCCCTCTCTTCTAGCCGTGCCCTTTCCACTCCACGACGACGATGGGCCCTTGCTTCTGCTGTCAGACGATCGGACATTCTCTTGATGTGCCTCGCATCGCGGGAATCACTGAAAGTAACTAGATCTCTAGATGGCAGTATGTTGAGCTCTTCCAGGATGTGCTCGAAAGTAGCATGACCCTTGTTGAACCACAGGATTGCCATAGCTGCGGCAGTCTCGACAACCGTTCGGGAGACAAACTTAGTCTTGGGGCAAAGTAGCCAAATTTTGCTGTTCAGGGATTCCGATGTGTTCTGGGTTTTCCCTTTGATGCATCGAGCAAGGAGCTTCTCATCCGTTAGCCGCTTATAAATGGGCAAAACAGCCAATCCCTGTGTTTTTGTCAGGAGAGGTGTGTGGCGTGGTGCAGGTTCACCAAGTGCTTCAGCGCGTTGATGTTTGCACCACGACTCTGTTCCTGCAGGGCAAAACTTGTGGCTGCCAGCATTGTCAGTAGAGCATGAGTGGAAGTACGAAGCCCATACTGCAGTGTACATATCCCGTACACTCCCCCTGTTGCTTGTTATGGCAATCTGATAGTATGTTTGGAGCTTCTGAATGGCTGGCTCTTTCATTTTCTGCCCTTGTGGTAATGGCACATGCAGCTTCCGTAGCGCGGTGCCAAGTTTCTTGGCCACATGATCAGTGCAGTCTTCTTTTTCTATATTGACAGCACCACAGACTTTTGACTCTGCAACTGCACTATATGCTTTGCTGTCACCGTCACTCAAGAATGTCATGAAATGCAGTGGCGTGTCATAAGTCAATGTTCTCTGCCAAATGCGCATTGCAGCCTCCGTTTCCATGGCATGGGAGGAACAGTCTGCATTTTTTTCACAGACTGGGCCATGGAATGCCTGCCACACTTCCTCGTCTGGGCCCATATCCTTGTGCCTACTGCATGTCAGGTAGTAATTTGATATGACCTCGAAGTCTAAGCAGAGGCCAGTATCTGAGGAGATAACTGCGCCAATCCCGTTGTGGCTTTTGTGGCCCCTCTTCTGCCAAGTGCCGTCGAACATAACAGCCACATCAGTTTCGCCTGCTACTTCTTTCGTCAACGCGCTGGATCGGCGCAAGTTTTTACTCACAGCTGCCATGGCAGCGGTGTGCACCTTCTTTGCTATCGAAAAAAATCCTCGGTGGTGCATTGGCTTTGGGAGTCCAATAATGGAGCAAAATCTCGGACAATTGCCCATGCCCAATGCCGACAGCGCGTGCAGCCACCACCGCCTTCACATTTACAGCGAAACTATCTCGGGAGCTCCCACTGTCTGTACCGTTGGCTCATTCGGCTGCTGCCGTCCGCCGTGACACGGAGTGACGTACGTATAGGAGCACGAAAGAACAGTCGCTGAGCATTCGCTGTTTTCGCAATGAAGTTCGAGGAGCAAGGAAAGTCCCTTGCGCTTTTCTGCAGGCTCCCGAACGGCAAGTTTTTGAATACCGCAAGCAGGGCATGCCGCACCTGCCACAAGTGCCGTCAGCAAGAGGGTGTCGCACAAAACTGTCGTTGCACAAACCTCATCGCGCTGTCTTTCATCTTTTTCGATGAAGCCAAGCTTCTTTTCCGAAGCACTGACGAAAGAAAGCGCAGCGTCAATCCCTTCATCGCAGCCACTGTCGCTCGCGCACTCGTCGATGCCGCCGTCAGGCCTAGCACACGTAGGCGCGTTCTCGTTCGTCGTCGTCGTTCGGGGCGCTTTACGCCGCCTTCCCTTGAACTTGTGCTTCGTTCGGAACTTCTGCGGTCTCACCTTGCACTTTTTCGCGCTTGTCATCGCGGAAATATGCGCAGACGCGCAGAAAAGCAGACGGACCAAATGCCGATGGCCGCCACCAACACAGCTGACAATGACTCGGTAGCCAATGGCGATGCGGCTTAGGGTGCCGCGCGTTTCAAACCGCTCAAACCACGTGATAAAAAGGCCTCGTTTTTTATTTTTTTTTGCCCACGTACGAAACTGGCGGTCGTCGGAGCTGTAAGAAGAAGGCCGGACGCAACTTTTCCAACCGATCGGGATGGCGGGCGGCACTGCGACGGGGAGCAGCGCGCAAAGATGGCCAATATCGGCGCCAATTCACGAAATTTTGAGCCACCGCGATGCCTTCATACACATTTTTTTGCATTTTGCGGTTCAAATTTAGTTTTAAAATTTTCACAGATGAAAGAAGAAGGTTTGAAGATTACAATGCAACAAAAATCAGAAATACGAGAAATTTCGCTAAAAACGCGATTTTTCGACTCGCATCTCCCCTTAAGCATGAGCTTTTCCTCTTTGAAAGGAGCGTTGGCAGGCTGGACGAGTTCTTTCTCGAACCCTTGAGCTTCCACTTTTTCTACAAAGAGCTATGGAAAACAACCAAGCTCTTCCTTGTTCTTAGCCATGGACAAGCAAGTGTTGAATGGGGGTTTAGCGTCAACCGCCAAATTTCCGTAGAGAACTTGAATGCCTTGTCGTATATTTCGCGGCACGTCATATGTGACTCAGTGGAAAGGGCAGGTGGCATTTTAAATGTCGCCATAACAAAAGAGCTCAGATTGGCTGTGTCCGCAGCGAAGCTGCACTATGGTGCACACTTAGAATCGGAGAAGAAAAAGTGCCAAGAAAATGCATCAGACAAAGAGACGCCTGATTATGGGGGAAGTTGAATGCATGCAGCTGAAGAGAACGAAGCTTGAAGCAGTTGTTGCTGATGTAATGACCTCTGCTGATGGCTTTGCTGAAAAGGCAGAAGCGACTGGGGACATCAAGCACGAAGTTGAATCCAATAGCTTGCAAAAGACTGTAAAAGTCAAGATTGACGAACTTGATGGCATGAGGACTCAAATAGAAAAACAAAACTGAAAGACCTGCTCCGAGCTTCCGAACTTCTAGTCTAGTGAAACTGTGTAGTAAGTGAGTGAACATGCATTCTTTTGTGCAATAAAATTTATCGTAAACTACAATCGTGTTATTCAAATTTGTTGCAAGGTCCTTGAAAAGTCTTTGAATTGTTCTTCTCTTGGAAACCTGTACAAACCATGTAATTTGAGAGTAAATGCTCAGAGGTACAAATGGCCCAAAAATAAGATTTGTGAAAAATCCATTTTTTGGCCATTTTTGATCGTTCGAAGACCTGTGTCGTTTTTGACTTATTGTGGTAAGGCTATTTATGAAAGGAAAAGTGTAAGGAGGTTTCTTTCCTTCGTGCGTACGTTTTAATTTAGCTGCAAACCATTCTGTTTTTAGTTTCCTGGGCTTTCCTACATGTTTCAATCTTATCAGCACGGTCTCTGTGTTTCTTTCCCTCTTGCACACATTTAAATTTAGATGCACCCATTCGACATATAAGTCCAGTGATGCTATTGCTGCGCCAAATTGTCCTGACTGCTGTACAGTGCTAAATTTTCTCAAAATGTGGCGAGTCTGCACCGAACCTGTGCCAAAGGGCATGCTGCTAATCTCAGAAACGAAAATACTTGAGGTTCTCCTGTTCAAAATAACATTGCTGCGCATCTACATAAGACCCAACCACAGCCAAGTCGAGACAAACCGGGCCAAATGTCACTGTTGGGACGCAGTTAATGCCGATTTTTTGGAGTTTTTTGAGACCTTGAATTCGTTTGAAAAGAGATTCATGCCCTTTTATTCTACTCAAGTAATCAAATCACCGCAGCCCTGTCTGAAATATCATCAATGACTCCTAGAGTACACTTATCAGGCATTTCTCTGCATGCCCAGGCTGTCGTAATTACATTGAGGGCCTGCCGACGTTCATTTGCAAATATGCGTCGCATGATGAGCGCCGTAGATACTAGCAAATTGCGGAATAAGTTGCAGATCTATAAAATATGCGTCGCATGTTGAGCGCCGCAGATACTAGCAAATTGCGGAATAAGTTGCAGATCTATCGCATGGAGCGTATAGAAACGATGATGCAGAACATAAAGGGCATGGCCGTATAAGGAATACTGGTCCAAACCTCTGTGATGCGTGTGTGCACTTAGAAGATGCCACTGTACAAAAATGTCCAGCGGCATCTCTGGTCTCGTGCGGAATCAGTTGTGTGCAGCACATCGTGAATGCAGTTGATTCTGTCCCTACCGGGGTGTTTTCGTACACACGTGTTTGTCATGAAATTATGTTCTTTGATGTCAACTCCGTTCCTGATTGCACACGGGCACGGCGATGGCTAGCTGCTTTCGTTCGTGAAGGACTGCGTCTGTGCGGCGCACTTAGCCGATTCGCACAGAAAGGCTGTGTGGACGGCGGGAGGCGTGAGTGATTAAAAGCTTGCAGTACGCAGACGACTGTGCCACGTGCACTAACAAGCAATTAGCTGAAGATGCTTATCGTGTTTGCCGCATTACCGTTATCTTGCCTCCGAGCATTTCCAGTGGTTATCCATTTGACATCACTAGAGGCCGGATTTTTAGGCTCTAAAGCAGTGTTTTAGGTGCCAAATACAGGCAGGTAAAACACTGTTTTAGCCCTTCAATATCGGAAATATAGGCACAATAAATTTCTACAAAAATTGGAATAATTTAAAAGAAGGACGTTAGTGACTTTTATCTATGCCAAGAAGCAAAACAGAAAAAAAATTAGGATAGCACAAAGGCACCAACCGTTGAATGTAGGCATGCATTTAGTCACATGATCAACATATTACGTTCTTTCGTTTTATTGTTTAGCATTGTGAGTCAAGTGTCCACCGCCCAGTAAACTCTCTCCTGGGTCACTTTTGTTTCGTCGTGGCAAGAAAGGGCAGCACAGGAGCAAATAACCAGACTGCTGTTACCGCAGAAGGGAGGGATTCCAGGTCTAATCGCTTCAAATAACAATTTACGTACGTCAGAGTAAAAGCTCAATGTATGACATCTAAAACGACAATATTATCAACAACAGTGCCCTACTTACCGAGAAATTAAGTGAAAGGCACAAGAACACAAGCGCCGCAGTAGGACATTTTCAGAATGATCTCAATGACATCAGACGAACTGTCCACAATTAATCACTAGTAATTGATCTAACGGCACTAAATAAAGAACCTTCCGTGCATCAAGAGACGCAATAACGTGCTCCTTGTTTGTTTGATTCATGGAAAAAAGAACCGCCGGACGTTACTATGGGGAATCGCGCGAGTGGTTCAAAAATTCAATTTTCGCGTGGTTTTACGGGACAGGTGGTGCCATCTAGCGGGGCACAGTTAAAACAAAAGAGTCTGCAAACTCTTAGCCAATGGCGGAAAATTGATCAATGGCCATTTCACTTAACTTTTATTTTCTTAAAAACCCCCTGTAGGGGTATTATACCCGTGCCACACGTGCAGAAAAAATGGCATTTACCCCCGAATGCCTTCAGATTTATTGCCATTCGCGCGGTGCCACACGGGGGAACAAAATGGCATTCATCCGAATGCCATTCAAGTGCCATTCGCCACCAACTGCCTTCGCCAGAACTCAGTTGACTGAGAAATGCCTACTCTCGACGACACAGCTCGCGAAGTGCGATTTACCTGAAAGTATAAAAAACAAATCATATTGAGCTAAAAATGAAATTTCCCGTCTTTTATTTGCACTAAAGTCTTAAAAAGATGCTTTGAACGTTATACGAAGAAAATAAAGTATTGATAATGAAACGCTTGTCAATTTTAGTGTCTAATTACGCTGTGGATCTGACTAGTGTTGGCTTAGGTTGCTACGGTCGGCTGCAACGTTGTAAAACAAAGCAAGAAACTAAAACTTAGGACAGCGTAATACGCTTATTCCTACATTTGATGATTATCTGATGTGTGTGAAGCTTGTAAATGCTTCTTAATTTTTTTATTGCTATTCACTCAATGCTCACTTGGAAGGTGCTGTGATCGACATCAAGTCAAATGTCATTCGCTTTGGACGTGTAGCAGCGCCGGCGAAACGAATGTCATTCGGGAACTGAAGGCCTTCGCCACCAAATGACATTTTCTATGCCCGTGTGGCACGGGTATTACATAAGGGGTGGTGTATAACAAAAAAAGAACTACACAACGGTGTTTTTAATGGCTTCTAGACACTAGAACGTGTCGCTGCTGTGGCTTCCACTGCTTTCGGTCTGCTGCTACTAGTGTTGTAAAGCCAGGCAAGATTGTGCATGGCAATAGTGACATGAGCCGGTCCGGTCGGTTTGCTTCTTGAGGCGGCTAATTTGAAGTGCGCTTACCTGATGCGGACCACTAGAACGTGATTTTATTTCAAAATAGGCCCTTCCTTGGCACAAAAGTTACACTACGAGGTTTCTGGACCGCCATTTCAACATTCAGCTTTTACTTAATAGTTGACTTTAGTGTCCTTTTAAGCCTACGAGGTCATAGACATAGCAAAGGTAGGGACTTTAAGTAATGCCATTTCATACCTGGAATGTTGGCTAAAAGCCCCCCCCAAAAATCAGAGGCCGAAGAGTTTGAGCTTGAAAAATTTCAGATGTTCTTATACATAATGTCTATAGGGCTGGTGATGCTGCCACGAAATCATCTGAATTTGCAAGCATGTCTGAAAAATCTGGCGTCTAAAAAACCAGCAGTCAGCTGATCTTCAGTCACGATATATTATAAGTGCTATGGTTTTAAATTTTATCATTGGCTTTGTCTGTTAAGTATGGTCAGGTTATCTATTGGTGATATAATTTTCTCTTTTTTACTCTATTATGCTTGAATAATGTGCATCACATTGTGATTTTATCATTATGTGTCATGAACACAGTATTCAGTGATCCCACTCCTGCGCGTAAAGTGCGCCAAATCAAATTTACTGCGACATTCTGACAATATCAACGGAGCGCCAAACTGTGCCAAAGTCGTGTCGGATTTGAGAGCGTAGCGTCTATCATGCCGGCGCGTCAATACATGTGCACCTTGTTCTCGTGGCTACCAAAGTCACAATCGCGTACCTATTTTATTACGCTGAATAAACAGTGGTCGCGCGTGTGTCTTAAAATCCACGATTCTATGTTTGGTGCCAACGCAACTCTGTTGTACAAGTCCGCTTAACGGCAAAACATGCTCTTCACAGGAGCTCTTGGCGTCTAGTCCCATTGGTACCGTGAAACTGTGGTGGCGATTTATCGGCCAACGTCGTTCGTTCCAGAAACGCTGCTCATAGTTCGTTTAAAGAGTCGTGCGGCATGTAATTAAGCCATTTTCACTAGAACTGCACGCGTGCCGCCAGAATGTCTGTCATGTTCGTGTCGGAACATCGTGATCTAATTTTCTGTGCTTCCCGTCTGCAAAAGAACACGTAATACTTCATTCATGGATCATCATACAAAAAAGCTGTTTTGTATTTCCTTCCACCAGCACATCTGCATTTATAATCGCTGTGGCGGCAAAAGACCCTAGAAGACCTTGCCTTTTCGAACTCGAGGTTGCTAGGGTCCAAATATGAAACTCTTGCGTGCTTTCTTTTTAAATATCATCTATCATTTCATTTATAAAAGCATACCTCCTGGTCGGAGTAGTCCCAATTCAGTTTTATTATGCGTAGCTATAGTGAGGCTATCGCTGGCGGCTCTAGCATTGGAAGGCCTGTGAAGCGGCTACGCCTTGTTACACGTCCGCCTTTCACTTTCCAGGATCAATATCTGACGGT
The DNA here is from genome assembly GCF_043290135.1 of Rhipicephalus microplus. Classification (NCBI taxonomy): domain Eukaryota; kingdom Metazoa; phylum Arthropoda; class Arachnida; order Ixodida; family Ixodidae; genus Rhipicephalus; species Rhipicephalus microplus. The sequence continues at coordinate 383,319,974 of NC_134710.1, forward strand.
TAAAAAAAAAAAAATGAACATCACGGTATCCCATTTATTGCTTCGTCTTGAAGGAAAGGGAGGGGGGGTAAGGGGGAGCTGCTGCGTCGCTATCTTGAGGCATAATGAGACTGCTCATGAACTTTCTAGGCTACTAACATTTGCTTCGCGTTTAAATAACTGTCAGCGCGAAAGCTTCGGCAACTAGGGTGATCATTGTTCCTTTAGCCAGCGTTCTTATGAGTTACACGATATCTGCAATATCGGATCTAAAAGATACAATTTGTTAGTTTCACTTACGCTCTTAGCAATGAACATGATACCAGCAAATTGTATTGTACCAAATAATAAGGCTTGACGTCATCAATAAGAAGCGCTAGTGGCGGGGTTGCCATTTCTAAGGTCCGCGCACTCGCAAAAGACTTGCTGCTGCATGGTGTTCGATATCCGCGACTTGGGTGATCATCCTAGAGACCCTTGAATGATCTCTTGCACGCCAATGCACGTACAGATGGAATCAGACTTGCACACCTGCCAAGACTCTCGCATTGATTGATTGATATGCGGGGTTTAACGTCCCAAAACCACCATTTGATTATGAGAGACGCGTAGTGGAGGGCTCCGGAAATTTTGACCCCCTGGGGTTCTTTAACGTGCACCCAAATCTGAGTACACGGGCCTACAACATTTCCGCCTCAATCGGAAATGCAGCCGCCACAGCCGGGATTTGAACCCGCGACCTGCGGGTCAGCAGCCGAGTACCTTAGCCTCTAGACCACCGTGGCGGGGCAAGACTCCCGCATTGTTAGGGAGACTCCCGTACTTCGACCATTTCTACTGTTTGTACTGTTGCCATGAAAATTGCCCGGAAATCAAAACTTGTGTGCAAGATCTGGCCGCATTCACAAAAATGCAGGTCAGTCCATTCTCTGCTTTTTGCGAATTTACTGCATTTTTTAATAAACGAACTCGAGAGGCATTCATCTAATTGTAGAGTGAGGCGAAAATCCCGGCAGATATGAATTTGCAAAATTCCCCAGCGAAATTATTATGTCCATTGGGTCAAAATTCGAATGTTCCGCACACTTTTCCTAATTGCCGCGTGTGATATGAACTTCAGTTGCCCCGCCGCGGTGGTCTAGTGGCTAAGGTACTCGGCTGCTGACCCGCAGGTCGCGGGATCGAAACCCGGCTGCGGCGGCTGCATTTCCGATGGAGGCGGAAATGTTGTAGGCCCGTGTGCTCAGATTTGGGTGCACGTTAAAGAACCCCAGGTGGTCAAAATTTCCGGAGCCCTCCACTACGGCGTCTCTCATAATCATAGCGTGGTTTTGGGACGTTAAACACCACAAATCATCATATGAACTTCAGTATCAAAACCATCGAACAAAGGCCGATCGAGAGCAGCGTGCTCAAAGCTTCGGTAGTGCGCGTGCGATCAGTGCACACACTGTCTTCTACAGTGCGCGTGGTTATCGTTGTCACAACCGCTGTGGGCGAAACCGCGGTTGTTCGACACGATCATGTATGGCTATGACGTTAGTGACAGAACTCCGAAAGTGTGTGCGCGGCCAACGCTTAATCAGTCGAAGCAAACTCTGGGGCCGAATCCACGGTAGTTGCGATCACAGATAGCATAAAACGACTTAGTTTTGAAGGCACGTGGATTAAAAACAGCAATACCGTTTGCCGCAACCGTCGCGCACAAAATTGCGATAGCAGCGATATGATAGCGATCTACAAGCTCCGAGGGCACGTGGCGGTTGCAGCGGTAGATTAAAGGTGCTGAAGACATAAAAAATGGTTAGAAGCGATTTGGCGTTCCTGTGCAAAGAATCTATTTGCGAGGAAAGCCAAAGCTTTGACCCGTGTTTTCGCGGCAGCCAGTTGTGTCATCCCTTCCGTTCATGTGTGAAGACATACACGAGTTGTTTGACGGGAATCGATTTTTTCGCTTGTTTTGATGACGCAAAATTACGGGAGCATTCTTGCTCTCCTTTTGAGACCGACCATAGTGGGAAACCCTACCCTCCTCGTGTGTTTGCCCACTCCAAGTCATTATCAGACCGCAACGCCGATGTTTGCGGTTGGGTTTGGGGACCCCACGCCCCCTCTTGCTTTTCCCGATGTTTTTTCCTTTTGGTGCCAAAAATGGGAGAAAATAATTCAGTGCGTAGATTTGACTTATGGCGGCAAAACATGATTATGCTTGTCGCTAAATGCAAATCCATCACAGCTACAACTGAAAAAAAGTGCCGCCATATCCACGAAGTGAATGATGATGAGTGGGCGAAGCTCCGGAGGTAAACCTGGTAAACCATGAATCCTCTGTACATTTTGCCCACTCGATTTTATTACATCGCTCCCCCTAGCGTACGTCGCCGCACTAAATCGAACGATTGCCTTCAACCAATGACACGCGCCATATGTGACATCATTCCTATTTTATAAGATCTCGCGTCTTTCATCAACTACAAGTACCGCTTTCTAGTTTATAACATCTTGCATCTTTTCATCATCAGCTACAAGTACCACCATCTAGTAAACACTACAAGAACTAAACGAGAGGTGGCTACATACAGGAGACGGTACCGCCATCTAGTGAACACTGCAAGAACTAAACTAGAGGTTGCTACATACAGGGGACGCACAGCCCACGCCCTAAGGAGCTTCGCCCCTAAAAAAAAAAAAAAGCCAGTACGCCCCCCCCCCCCCCCGCCCCCTCCCTTTCCCCGCTTGGATGTTTTACGAATTTTTCTGTTGCCAGGTTAGCAGGTATGGACTTGTCTAGAGCGCCCAGCCGGCCACTCCAGCTGGCATTTTCTTCACAAATATGTAAAGAGAGACGCCGTAATGCTACCAAACATGGTTGTACTGCGTGTTAGGCCCTTGTGCTGTAATTTAAGCATCAACGAAAACTTGTAGCCAACGTGAGATAGAAGCTGTGGCCAATAGCAGTGTCGACAGGCATGCGCTCCGCTGCTCTAGACCAGTTTGATTCTACCTGTACAGCACGAACGGCATGTACGATTGGGCCTTCGATATGGCGCGACGATGGTGCAGCCGCCTTGCGGTCAAGGCTCAGTGCATACGCTTATTTGGCCGCTCTAGAAAGTGAAGCACTTTTCACACAGTCTGTTCGCGTTGAGAGCGTAAAGTAGAAGGGTATACCAGCCAGCGAGCACACCATTAAAGTTGAAAGTTCATAACACTTCCCCCCCCTCCTCGTGTTCATAGCTCAATCCTTCCTGTCCATTACACGGGCGGTGCGTTCCTCTCTGCTTGAGTAACAATCGATAGGAGGCCTCTGGCACGTGGGGCGATCTTAACGCATCTGTCCTCCGTGCAAAGGAGATAGGTCGGCTTTTATCTCTGCTTTAGACGCGTTGGTCGCCCTCTCTCTTACGCTTTTACACGCATGTAAAACACGGTGCGCCGGGGGATGTTATTGATTGGTACATTACACAAAACATGACGGCCAGTGGCATAGCCGGGGAAAGGGGGCACATCGAAAACGTGCCCCCCACCACCACCGAAATTTTTTTCGCCACGGCATACATAGCACGAAATTACCTTTGTGCCTGCCGCCCCCTCCCTTCAGATGAAGGTGCACACACCCCCCCCAAATTTTTAAAAATTTCTGGCTACACCTCTGGCAATGGCAAAAACCAGTTGAGAATGTCCATATAATTGCTATTCCATTAAAAACAAAATGGTTCTTTCCTTCGAGTTATCTTAAGTGTATGCATGAGATACCCTGTGAGGTTTTTTTTTATGCACTGCTTTCTAGAGGACACGGTAGGGGTTTTTCGGAGTATAGACTAAATGCCCTTGTCACATAAAGAATAGTGCTGCAAAAGGAAAATGAAATTCGTTCAATTGTGTAGTTCCAGCACAGAGATAAGTGCTGGAGGAGGCTGGCTTTCTGAGACTAGCTGAATGGCATTTTACACCCAGCCGTGTGATCGGTTGTGAAGAAAAAGAACCGTTTTTTATTCTTGAACTCATCTTAGGGAAATGTAGTCGGGACTGTCTGAGTCTGTAGCGTTGTACGTCACAGTGTTTGTCTACCATATCTGCTAATAACTACATAGGTGTATTTATGTTGTTATTTCATAAAGCAGAATTTTATTCAACCTGTATCCTGTTTATTTGCTATGAAAATAATCACTGAACAAGCTTTTCCAGAATGCTAAACAGCATGATGCCATTTTTCTTGCATCATCAACTGAAATAGGGAGTGTTTAAGATGACTTGCTTCGTGAAATTTGCAATGAATCTAAATATTTCTAGCTCTTCAGAATAACTTTTCTTGTCCTTGAATGTGAATGCAACTTGCTTCTTCTCCAGGATTTTAAGTTAGCTACTCCAGATTGCTCTAAAATCGGAAATTTTGCTGTTCCAAAGTTCTCCAATTGAAAGAAACATTTTGCTGCTCCAAAGTGCTCCAAAATGAAAATTTTGCTGCTGCGAAAATTCCTCCAAATCAGAAGACTACGATGGCATCACTGAATATTCCAAACGACAGGAAGGGGTAGATAGAAGCTTGGGATGAAGAAACATCCAAAAAGAAGGGTTGTGTCCGGCTCACGTTTCGACAAGCGGACTTGTCTTTCTCAAGGCTAGAACAGAACTTTTCTGTTCTGAGGAAGACAAGTCCTCTTGTCAGACGGTCGGCTCGACACAACCCCTCTTTACGGATTTCTTCAAAACACAGTATGTGCCCTAAAATTGACTCTAGCAATATCTGCTCCGAAAGCCAATTTTGCTGCTCCAAAACACATTGTTGTCTGCTCCAAAAGCTGCTCCAAAGCAGTCAAAGCCAGCAGCATCACTGTATACATTGAACGGTTGCAAAAAAACAAGACAGATAGAACCGTACACATATATTTAAGGTTTTAGAATGCGAAGGAACTGATGTTCACGTGGTATAATTTGCAGTGCGAGTGCACACTTACTGTAAAAACTAGAATAGAGGTCGAAATAAAAAAAAATGCAATGAAAAGTTGGCCTCTCATCTTAATACTGGTCATTGGCAGAAAAAAAAATGTGGGAGTCTCGCAACAAAGGGCAGCGGAAGTCAAAAGCCTCCATTGCCATGTGAGCATCAGCAGCAGCGCGGTTGGGAAAGGCTAGGCAAGGCCTACAGTGTTCTAGCAATGTCATTTTGCCTCCGTTATCTGCTGTCAGTTGGCTGTTTTCCTTTTTCGATTTCCTTCACAAATGTATGGTACTCGATGGCAATTTACGATAGGCTTTAAGAAAAAAGTTAGAGTATGCCGCAGCACACGGCAATCTGGCAGCACAACAAAAATTTGGTGCATAGGAGAAAAGCGTCCGATACTGGAGGAGCGAAAAGCAATGTATCATATCTTGCAGCAACCGAAAATAAAAAACTTCATTTCGTGGACAGACTGCAGTGCATCTTCGCCGAATTCATTTGGGAGCTGCGGGGAAGGTCGCTACCCTAAACAGCAGAGTGCATTCGCGTGGAAGCTCTCGAGATAGCACGCGACTCTGGGCTCGAGGGTGCAATTCAAGGGATTGCCATCTTGAATGCGCCGATGTATGAAGCGGAAGGGCTTTGCGCCAAGATGGCGTATGTTCGTATTTCCGCAAATGCTGCATCAGTAACGCATTATATGGAACGAAGGACGATGCACTGTGTGACGTTACTAGTGAAAAACAGATGTCGTCGGACTCAAGTTTGGACGAGTCTGAGTGGCAGCTGTTTGTGGCCTTCTGGCGTTTAACTACATAAGATTAGTGTCCAAATAAAAAGGAATGTCACCTTAGTGCAGCTGGTTGTGTCGCGTATTTACCAGGGTAAGGGTGCGTCACGGTACTTTAAGTTTTTTTTAAAATTTATTTTTCGGATATTCAAATTTAAGGTGGGGGGGGGGGGGGGGTCGGCCTATGTTCCGATTTTTAGGTTAAAAACCCAGAGCATTTCGCATTCGTTTCCTTTAGAACACAGTCCCGCATGCGTCCATGCGGGCGAACAGCTTGCTTGAGCAGCTGATGCCTTCACTGCAGATACACGCATACACATGCACAGTGGCGTCTGCTTGTTTACATCATGATAGACCGCGTCAGCTCCCAGATGCCACTGAGGTGGAGAGTAAGGACATTTTACGACAGCCTTCCATACTCCTGTCCTTGCTAAAGTGATAGATGTTTTGAAAAAAAGCAGCATTAACAACGTATTTCCATGAATGTGGGCCAAATTGAGAATTCTGAATGCCACCTTTCTAGTAGTCTCTGGGGTATAGAGTATGTATTGGATTCGACTGTGATGCTAAATGTGTTTCTACAACTCATTTGATTGCTTAAAGGAACCCTGAACACTGTTTGAGCATGGTCAGAAAACGCTGCTGATAGGTAGTTGAGGCTCCCGACAACACGCGAGCCATATGTTAGACTGTAGCGCGCTGCGTGGAATTCACAATAAATTATCCAAGTCAGCTGAAAATTGCTTTTTCTTCTCTTGACAAATCACAGAAGACGCTCAGAAATCACTCTTAAAAAGCTCATCTATCAGCCATTGGTTGATTTGAACTTGGTGCGCTCGGTCGTTACAGAGATCGCCGCGGTAGGCCGCAGCTCGTCCACGCCTGCGATCACACTGAAAAAGCCATGTAATTTGAAGAAAAAAAAAAAAGGTGCACAAGGTCACGAGGCCCGCGTGACGTTTTTCTTTGCTCCTGGCATCTCACCCTGCTTAGCTTCCAGCGCTTTCGTCAGGATGAGAGAAGAGAGAAATTCAATTGCAGCATGCGAGAAATCTTTGTAACTCCACTTGCACTGGACGGATTCTTAAAATTTTTGCGGCGATGAATTCGTGAGGCAGTAAGCTCTTCCAGTGAATTCATTCCATGGCTATTGAAAGAGTGTTCTCAGGGCCCCTCTAAGTCATTCGATTCTAATTACATTATATATCGCTGTGTAGCAGGCACAAAATGTCATCAGATGCGATTGTCATTTCATTTGAATGACGTGAAAACCTCCTGTGAGACAGAGGTGTTAGATGCCTTTTGGTGCCCCACATTCTGCCGCAAACCTGTGTTGGTTTAGCTTCTGGCTAGGGCTGGCTACACCTTGATGGGCCTGCAATGCAGTAACAGCTATGTACACTTGGATGTTGGTGCATGTCGGAGAACCTTTTGTGCTCAAAATCGGTACGGGTGATATTGAGGGTTGGCACAAAACTCCAGACTTCAATAAAAAAAAAAAAATGGTATCGTTGCTCAATTTGTACCTTTGTTTTTTTCATTGTGTAGAAAAAGCGGGATGAGAAGTATCCCAAGTGCCATACCTGCAGCATGAGCTTCAGTAATCGCGAGCACTACGACCATCACTGTGGTGGTGTAGTGCATCTTAAGGTAAGAAAAAGCTATTATCTTCTGTATAGTAAGCTTGTTGTGCATAAGTTTATTTCAACTTACTTTTTTCGTTGACAGAATGTGGAAGTAGAAGAAGATGTACAGCTGGCTGGGTCAGATGGAACTTTAGGTAAGTAGAGGCATTTTTTGGATGTTTGAAACCTGATAAGAACACTTGTCTAGTTTTTCAGGCTGATTTCAAATATGCAGTAATGTTTATTGATGTCACCTAGTCTATGAAATACATTAAGCTGCCTCTCTTGTTTTCTGACACGGTAGGAAAAAAAAAAAAATCTGTTCAGCACGAAGTGAATACAGTCAATTCTGGATATATCGAACTGTGATATATTAAATTGTTAGGTATATCAAACAGCTGATAAATCTCCTTGAATTTCCAGTGTAAAAGCATGTGGCGGTGCAGGCCAAAACCGAGAAAGTGCATTGCAGTTAAACGTTGATAAAACCAAATTGACAAATTCACGGAAAAATTTGTTACAAATAAAGTTTTCTTATATACAGGTTCGGTATAAAAATTCGAAAATATAAACAAAATAAACAAATATAAACAAACAAATATAAACAAAAGGGCAACTGAAGGCAGAACTAACACAAAACAGTTATTTGGCTGTAAAAAACTTCGATATTATTGTGGTAGAAATAATATGGACACTCGGAGGATTTCTGCAGTCTCTTCCATTTTCCGTAACAAGTTCAAATTGATAACATGTCCTCGCGCAGCAACTTGGATGAGTGGGCAAAAGCGCGAGCGCTGCTCAAGGAGAGATCAAATGAGCCGGCCGATTTCTGTCGCCCGGAGGGCGCACTATAACATCTCCCTGTGTGTTTGAACTGCCACCGAATGCTCCAACGGAAAGGAAACCACCCTCCTTGAACGAGCATGAAAAAACGTGGGGAAGGGATTTACTGGAGTTCCAACAGTGACCTTTGATTTCAAGGACACGGTCGCGATCGTTGGCACTCATGCAATCTTGGCAAGCATCCGTATGCTTTCAGCTCGAGGAGACTGTATCAAAAGAGCGCTTCTCCTTGGAGAAGCTGTATTTGCTTACACCAGCGTTTTGTAGGAGTTCCGAGATATCGAATCCAAAAGAGTCGGTTGCTAGCCTTACTTGCATTGCATTGCATTAATTCAATTGCATTGCATTGCAATTCATTGCATTGCATTAAAAGTGCCGTCGTGTTGTTGCCAGAGCTAATTGGCTAATAGCGTAGACTGTGGTCTCGGGCTGCGAATTCGCGGCGCAGCACAAGACCTTGGTGTCTACCAACCTGGAAAACCTGGAAAAGCTTGGGAATTCGGACCCTTCTGGAAAAGTTGGGGGAATTTTTGAAGAATTTGGCCTGCTCATGGAAATTATTGGCAGTCTGTGTGACTGTCACAAAAAGGAGCATTACCATTCATCAAAGCTGAAAAAGCCCCTTCTTTGGCTGTTCCTGTAGTAAAAGATGTGAAAAAAAAAAAACGGTGCGCAACTGTTGTTTCTTAATAAAGACTCGAAACGAAGCTCCTACCAACAGAATACAAAGTTTACTTGACATTATGGCACCCACTACGGGAGATTTGTTCACAAAAATAGCCATCAGAAAGGCGCAGCATCCCACTATAGTTTTTTTTTTTTTTCATTTTGGGACCCTGGCCTGTATATTTGTTGATCTTGTAACTTTTCTTAATATAATTAACTGCAAATGAAAAAAAATGAAATGAAGTATGCCTAAGTGCGTGACATAAGGACCTGAAGTACATTGGTGGAAGAGTCCCATTACTCCTGTTCAGCATATGTGCAGTTGTCTGCATGTGCTGCTATTCCAGGTGCAGGCATGCTGCAAGCTTTCCTTTGGCCAGAACACGCACACTTGACCAGTCAGTTTGGTGGCCTGTTGAATCAACGTTTTGCAAAAGCATATGAGGTCATGCGGCGCGGGCGGAAATCTCAAGTCGATGTATTATCAGAAGTTCTGGGTTCGATGGTGATGACCTGTGATATTACAGAAAATGGAACAGGCCAGCGTGGGCCATATTAATAACGCATCATTGCTCGCGTGGAGAGGCATCATCAGTACCATTAGATTATTATCACTTTGTGCCATACGCATCCGCGTATGGCACAAAGATAGTCGATGCGGCGAGGTTTCTTGGCTCCTGTGCTGCACTCTTAAAGGTGGTTCTGCCGGACGTAGCCATGAACGGCGGTGCAGCAAGCTTTTGTTGTCTGTCAAAAACTTGCAGTACCATTGATGCTATCGTGTCAGGCTTTTCTGGAAGAGGACTTGAATTCACGATTTTATTGCGAATTCGATATTCGTGACCTCTCACAACATGTCTACAGAGGTTTTTTTTTTGCGAGGTTCGATAAAATGAACAGTGCTATGAGCGAGCAAACTTCGACTAATAGAATGCCCTCTGGCACGGGCGCGCGCAGTGGAGGAGCAGGGGAGAGATAGACACGTTGGGCCATGACGTCACTTTGAGGATCGAGCCACTGCCCGGTGGGCAACTATGCACTGGGCCGCCTGCGTCGCTCGGTCAGCTCAGCTTGTTTACTTCGCGGTTGTGCCTTGTTTCTGTTGCGATCTGCGGCCTGGCATAGCAGCAGTTCCGCCAGTTCGTAGAGCTTTTTTGCCATTGCACTGTTCCCTTCTTCTGATTAGAGATTTTCGCTATCCGACATTCACTAATTGTGTTTTTACAAGGTTGAGGGGATTCGCTATGCTGAGTCGCTGCGCGACATTAAGCTGCTGCAGCACTTACGGTCGTGATTAGGTCGCCTTTCACAAGTTTTCTCGGGATCAGAAGATGGCTGCAAAATGAGCCGCTGCAGTTAAAAGAAAATACTTCAAACCTACGAGATGAAGCGCGCTGTGGCGGTCGCGAATCTGCCGAATTTCGAGGCAGCAGCAGCACTCCTCCTCTTTCCCGTTTTGCATGCAATGCATGCATGAGCACCTATAGTGAAAACACGCGTACAAAGATATCAGTACGCATAATCGAAATCAGCTATTCTGCATGACAGTCGCATGCTTCTAGCACAGCTAATACACCATCTGCATTTTAAGACATCAGTCCTGGGCAGAATTTAGAAAAAGCGACAGTATTATAAAAAATACAGAATTGCAATATATGAGGCAAACTATTTTTGCGCAATTTTCAGCGCAGTTCTGAGAGAAGAGCGGCACTCGTCTCGCTCTTTTTTTTTTTTCTCGGGGTGACATACTGAGTCACCGTGTGCATCTTGCCCGCTGCGCAGTATGATACTGACTGCATTAACAATGCTGCACTCTGAGCTGTGAAATGCACGAATAGCTGATGTTTCTGCACGCTGCCCGCGCGTAGCGCAGACCATGCCAATAGGCTAAAAGCGAGTGCCGCTGCTGTTTCTTATCGAATTTGATATGAACTGATAAGCATATCGTTTGTAACAGTTTACTAGAGTGAAATAAGCACTGGCAGGCATCTTATGCATGCCAGTGTATGTTTCCGACGCAGGTGAAGGTGGCTGGTTAAGACTCGCTTTCCTGGGTCGCTTCATTCGTTGCCCTTAAAATGGCGACCGGCTCGAACATGTGCAGACGTACAGTGAACTCTGTCCGTCTTTCACGGTTCGCTATACTTACAGCAACTTACACCACCACCATCAACAGATGGTGGTGGTGGTGGTGGTAGTGGTTAGAAGAAGAAAAGGCGCCTAATTTCTGCAGCTCGGTAGGGAGCATGGTGCAGCGCCTCAACACAGAAACACGGCATTGACTGCCGGTGAGCACAGTCAGCTGTCCTCACTGTCCTGACAGTGATGTCATGGAGCTTCAACCATTCACAGCAGCGACGAGACTCACGATGGGAGCCGCGGTGCCTGCTGCTTGTTTTCGGCAAATTTTTTGCGTTGGTTTATGCAAATTTTCGACTTGATTTTCGAGTTCGCCGCATGAAATTACGGATCAGGACACCATAATCTCATTTTTTGTTTTTCAAGTGTTTGTGTCCCTTTAAGAGAAGGCCTGCTGTTACATAACTACGATTCTTGTGCAATCACAGTTTTTGAATTTCTTTTTGAGTATGATGGGTTTTTCATTTTAAATGTTTCTGGGAAACCTAGCTTTCAACAAAACCCTTTTTGAATATTATATCACATGCTTGTTACGAGGGCTAGATAGGTCACATGGTATGTGAAAAGGTAGTGCAGTTCATACCTGGTGATAATCTGTTCAAAAACTTCCTTGAAAATCTGTTTCAGTGTTATGTGTACTTTTAGCCAATTAAAGTATGCTCTGCTGTCCCCACGTTGCTAAAAGTTTGTATTTTGAAGCTCCTAGGACAACATATTAAATGCCGCTAACTGCTCCGAAGCAAGGTTATTGTACTCCAAAATTGAAATTGTCTGCTCCATAAACTGCTCCCAATTTAGACTCTGCCGTCTCACCCCTGAGATATCAATAATGTAATAAAATGCACGAATAGCTGATGTTTCTGCACGCTGCCCGTGCGTAGCGCAGACCATTCCAATAGGCATAGTCACTTGTATGGGTGGTGAATTTTATTGGTAAAGGGCCATAGTGTCCCAAGGCATTGCTGCACTGTCTTCTCAGGTTTAACAAGCATCTGTGAGCCTGTCTCGTGGGTTGCTGGATTGCAGATGTGGAAAACCAGATTACATCCTATGAGTTATTCAGCGGAAAGTGGTGCCTCAAAGAGCTTTAGAGTTGTGAATGAGCATCACAGGATTGAGGGGTGACATCAGCCCAGTGGTACGCTGCGATTTCTGTAGACCCTTTTGTTTTCATAAACTGGATGTAATATTGTTGAACCACTTCTCGATACTCCAAGCACTGCTTTTGTCTACTAAGATTGGTGCTCTTGTCTGGTACCTGCAGGTGAAGAATATTTGGAGGAAGTGCGTGGCTACTTTTGTACTTTATGCAATGTGTTCATGAAGGAGGAACTGAAGCCTTATCATTGCAAAACCCTGGGTCATCACAAAAGACAGAAGGTAAGCACACACTTTTCTGCCCTGTTGGAAGGCTGGAAGGCTGCCCTGTTGGAAGGCTGGTTTTTGAAATCGCCAGCTTCACTGATATACTGGTTGTCACAATTGTAGCAGCCCCATCGTGGTGGCCTAGTGGCTAAGGTACTGTGGCGGCTGCATTTCCAATGGAGGCGTAAATGTTGTAGGCCCATGTGGTCAGATTTGGGTGTATGTTAAAGAACCCCAGGTGGTCGAAATTTCCGGAGCCCTCCACTACGGTGTCTCACAATCATATGGTGGTTTTGGGACGTTGAATCCCACATATCAATCAACAATTGTGGAAGTCTATGGCATAAACAAGAAAAAGGAAATTCCTGCTCGGCAACTTGTCCTTCGCATTGGCTAAAGCATTTCTTAGCTTCCATGTTGGTGCATGCACTATTTTGGTGTGTGTTGGTTGTACACATCACACAGCCTATCTGACTTTCAAACCAGAACATTTTTCTCGTTTGTAAATTCTTGCATGTTTGTCTAGGCCACGATTTCGGCTCGGCTTGAAGGCCATCTGGTTTGTCTATGCTAGAACTGCCATCAGCAGAAGCTTGCCGGGTTACTTATGCCGTTTATTATTATTATTATTATTATTATTATTATTATTATTATTATTATTATTATTATTGGTGATGCAAGAACAACCGTCCTCAGCTACTCACTTATTGCGGGTGGCTTGTGTTTCTAGGGTAGCACTTGTCTCACTTCAGCTAAATTTCTCATTTCAATTCTGTGAGATTGCAATTATTCTTTAGCGTGACGTCCACAGAACGGCACGTAAATCAAGGTAGCTGTTGCATCTTGACAGATTTCTTTTTGCCACCACATATTCAAACGTCGGCACTTTAAAGGAAGACTTGACGTTGGCACGCCCCCAGCCCTTTACATTGTCAACAAACCGCGCCCATTTTGGCTGCCTGTAACTCTTTACTGGCCCGCTCAAACGCGGCCATTTTGGTATCGTTGAAAAGCTCTCGCATTTGGCTTTTTTTATCGCTTGGTCGAGTAACACTGAGCTTGCCACTTTTTCAGATAAAAAGGAAAAAGAAAGTAGGTGTAAAACGTTGTCATTGGCCACTTCCGATCACGTGGCTAAAATGGTGTCGTCCGATTGGTTTCATCATCATCATCAGCCTGACTACGTCCGCTGCAGGACAAAGGCCTCTCCCATGTTCCGCCAGTTAACCCGGTCCTGTGCTTGCTGCTGCCAATTTATACCCGCAAACTTCTTAATCTCATCTGCCCACCTAACCTTTTGTCTCCCCCTAACCCGCTTGCCTTCTCTGGGAATCCAGTTAGTTACCCTTAACGACCAGCGGTTATCCTGTCTACGCGCTACATGCCCGGCCCATGTCCATTTATTCTTGATTTCAGCTATGATATCCTGAACCCCCGTTTGTTCCCTAATCCACTCTGCTCTCTTCTTGTCTCTTAAGGTTACACCTACCACTTTTCTTTTCATTGCTTGCCGATTGGCTTAGGGCGCTGTATATAAAAACCTGGCTAGTTGAGGCACTATTTCGGCTTAGGTTATGATCCTACGACGAACGTGCTTGGAGGACCGAGAAAGTTTCACTCGGTGTATCAGATTGGCCGAAGGCGAGCCAAAATGAAAATAAAATATTAGTAATAAAACATGCTAACGGCATGATATCACGGGTTTCTGCAAGCGAGCATTGTTGCTTCTGCACCTGATAACGGTGATAGAAGTGATGGCAGTTCTCTCCACAAAGGCACGGTAATGCGCTGCTCTGCGACCGTTGAGCAAGCGGCTCGTGGTGCCGGGGCATCCGAAATCGTCAGTGCAGATAGTAGCACTCTGCAGGGGCGTCCCCAAAGTGGCATTTCAGAGCAACAATATTTCTAGTTCTACTCAAACAGTTTCAAGAATTCTTTTTTGTGTAAGAAAGGTGGTGAATTGTCAAGTGCAGTAGGAATATTGCATTGTTACATATTATTAAACAGCATTTATAAATATATTTTTTAAAGTTAATATTGGGTTTTACAAATAAATTTTGAGATGCCTTAATATCATTCGAGATTGTTAAAAAAGATTCATTTTTGCCTGATTGAACCCATAGATCTCCCTAAATCACTACTGTTCAAGAGATTTCCATAATCATTTCTAACTTGTCCTGAAATGTTTTTCTCGTTTTCCCAAAACTGCCTTTTTGATCGCGGTTTAGTTTTGGAGTGGCTATATCTCTGGTGGTTATCATCACAGTGATTCTTGTTTTGTTAGAATAGTGACAAATTGGGAGTGCAGTAGGCATAAAAGTTGAATAACATGAGATGTTTTCAAAAAGTAATAATTTCTTTGAGGTTGTTGCTAAAGCATTTTGCTTACAAATGTTTGATATGCTGCAACTTCGGCCCAAATCAGTTTAGAGCATGCATTCTTGTAGCACTGCAAGCTCTGTCTATACAACATAATTTGCATATGCCACTGTCTTTTATCACTACCAGCTCTCAAAAAAAATAAAATCATCTCCAAATTAGTCAATGCAAAAAAACATAAATTTCTCAATATTGTTATGGGATCGGTGACGTCTGTACAAAATGCTTTTACAGAGGAAAAGCCACCGGCAAGAGTCACGATGGCTGATTGGCACACTCGCGCGCCTGTCAGCTGATTGTGTCCTTCCTCTTCCTTTACTTCATTTCCGTAGCAATATTTTGAAAATACTTGTTGCATAGAAAAAGTAATTGCATATTTCAAATCAGAATGTCAAGACACGTAAACGATGGAAGATTGATCAAAATTCACCTATAAATAATAATAAAAAGTTTAAGTGGGGTGTCTGCCCTTAAACGCTGTCTCCAGCTTTCATTGCAGCCGTATGAGTACATTCGTTTGAGTACATTCGTTGCACTTCAAGCGTCACAGCCCAGAGACAAAATATAAACATGCATGTGCTCGCTGGAAAAAGAAAGAAAATTTTGCAGTACGACTCTGTTTCTGTAACGTCATTACTCGTCGTCAAGGCAAGGTACACAGAATGCACGAGTAGTAGTTACTGTTTCTTTTTTTTTTTTTTCCTGAAAAGTATATTTTAGAGGTGCGCAAATTAAGTGGCGATGCAAATCAGTAGTAAATAACAGCAATCCAGGTCCAATTAGATCTAATCTAATCCACAACCCTAAATAGCTGAGTCAGTAAATACAGCAGTTCAGGTCAATCTAATTCAATCCAATCTACCTACTAAGCGGCATGGGGCTACAGTCATTATAGTAAAATAGATTATGCTCCAGTGGCGGCCAGGCTTCTGTGTCCTAATTTTACATAGATTCGGCGATATGGCACCAATTCTACATTTCCTAGCAGCTTTGACAACGATGTCAGAATGTCGCAGGCTCCTTCAAACTTTCATTTGTGGTTGCTTTTAACTTGTGCGTTTACTTCCTGGTTCTTCTGAACATCAAACAGCTGACTTGCTCACTGCCTGGCTAAGGGGTATTACATTGGCCGAATATACATTTTTTTTTACTTTTACTGCACGCACTCGGAGCATTCTGAGTGCGTCTGGTAAATATATTTACTTATCAGAGCACCTCATTTTTTTTTAAAGACGATGGTCTTTCTTGGGGATCTTCGATGTAAAAACTTTGGTCTGTCTGCCTGCACATTTGTCTGTTTGTTAATCGTTACCGCGAACCGGGTTTTCTAAACAGCGCAAGCCGATACCCTGAACGGCTGAGCCCACCCGCAGCGCCCACCAATGTTGGTCAAGGATCAGCGTTCATACGTGTGTGATTGTCAATTAAGGGGAGACGCTCCTCGAAAAAGTTTTTTTTTTTATTTCTAGTAATAGAGACTTCAAAAGTTTCTTATTAGTATAGTTTTTCATGCAGATTTCAAATATGCAATCATTTTTTGTGTAGCTGCTATAATTATTGAGTTATGCCATAAACAATAGCAAAAAGTGACATTTTTTGCGGGCACTCTTTTATGTACTAAACTTTCAGTAAAAGCACTGTGTCTGATCTTATTTGACTCTTGGTAGATTGAAAAGTGCAAATATCTATATAGATATGTCACAGAAATATTGGAACCAAGAAAAAAAAATTGTATTGAATGACTTATTATTTTCAATCTCCCTTGAAACAATAAGGTAATATTTTCACAACTAATGCTGGTAGGCATTGCAATTTAGAGTAGATATTTGCATTCTGCATGTGTTGAAGAATATGTGTGCCAAGTTTCGTTACTATACAATGAATATAAGTTTCTAAAAGGCTGCCCGGAAAACGTGAAACTGTCAGAAAAAATGAAAATGAGAAAAACAAGTTTGAAAATTCGCAAAGTTGGCATTTATTGGGAAATCATTCTTTTTGCATCAAATTGGGGCACAATGAAAAGTACCTTGCCTTGAATGCACTGCAAGTGTCTAGAAGTCCCCTGCACCATAGCTTGGTCCTTCACGGCTCTTGCGGTCAGTGTCCTCAACACGAGCTCTCTTCGCTGTGTTGCGACGGTGTGCCCTCGCTTCTGCAGTTTGCTTCAGGTTCATCTTCCTGATGCGCATGACGTCACAGTGGTCACCATGTGTGGCCAGATCTTGTGAGGGGAGAATTCCAATGCCTTCGAGCACTTCTTCAAAGCCCCTGTGGCCTTTGTTGTACCAGAGTACAGCAAGAGCGGTGGCTGTCTCCACAGTTGTTCTGGAGGCGAACTTTGTTTTTGGACATAGCAGCCATATCTTGCTGTTCAGCGATTCGGCTGCATTCTGTGTCTTGCCATGAAGGCACCGAATAAGGAGTTTCTCCTCTGTAAGGCGCTTGTAGATAGGCATAATTGCCAATCCTTGAGCCTTCGTTAACAGTGAAGTGTGGCGTGGTGCAGGCTCCCCGAGAGCTTCCGCACGCTTGTGCTTGCACCACGAATTTGGTCCCGTGGGGCAAAAGTTGTGGCTACTGGCACCATCACTGGAGCAGCAATGAAAATACGATGCCCATATGGCAGTGCACATATTTCGGACACTGTCCTTGTTGCTCGTGATGGCGATCTTGTAATATGTTTGTAGTTTTATTATTGTCGCATCTTTCAGTTTTTCGCCTCGTGGCAGTGGCGTTGCCAATTTTCGTAGGGCAGTTCCCAAGCGCTTTGCAACGTGGTTCGTGCACTCTTCTTTGTCAATGGGGGTGTCACAGTATACATTTGCCTCGCAGACTGCAGTGTAGGCCTTGCTGTCACCATCACTTAGGAAGCTGGTGAATCGCAGTGGAGTTTCATAAGACAAGGTCCTCTGCCATATATTGACAGCTGCCGCAGGTTCCATTGCATGGGATGAGCAGTCAGTGTTTTTTTGGCAAACTGGAAGATGAAAAGCTCGCCATATCTCTTCATCCTTCCCAAGGTCCCTGTGTATACTGCAAGCATGGCAGTAGTTCGAAAGAACTTCAAAATCGAGGCAGAGCCCCATGTCCAGGGACACGACTGTGCCCACTCCATTGTGGCTTTTATGACCTCTTTTCTGCCAGGTGCCATCAAACATGACTGGCACATCTCTGCCGCCGACTGCATCCTTCGTGATGTTTCGTGCCTGGTGCAAGTTTTTGCTCACTGCCGTCATCGCCGCACCATGGAGCTTCTTGCTAATGCAGTTGAATGTTTTGTGATGCATCGGGCTCGGAAGACCGAGAATCGCACAAAATCGTGAAAGTTGGTCGTGGCCTGCGCCTATAGCGCGTGCTGCCAGAACCGCCTTCACGTTTACAGCAAAGCTGTCACGCTAGCTGCCGCTGTCAAAACGAGCGCTCGTTCCTTGGTCCCCGGCCGAAGCAGTACGTCTCGACGTGTGCGTGAACGAAAGTGCAGATTCAGGGCAATCAGAATTTTGACAGCACAGTTCGAGGAATGCCGAAAGTCCTTTGCGCTTTCCAGCTGCCTCTCGCACGCCGAGCTTCCGTTCACGGCAGGTTGGGCATTGCGCACCCACCACAAGTGCCGTCAGCGCATCGATTTCGCAAAGCAGCATGTTCGCAGTAGCAGCATCTACCGGTCTACGTTCACTGTCGAAGAATCCAATCTTCCTTTGGGATGCACTGACGAATTCCACGGCAGCGGCTATTTCACAACCACTGTCGCAGGGTTCGGTGACGGTGTTAGGCCTATCCGAAGTCGGAGCGTCGGGGCATTGGTCGGGGGCGACATCGTCGTTCGCTGTCGCTTTGCGAAGCGTCCGACGCCGTTTCCCTCGATACTTGTGGCGAGTTCTGAACTTTCGATTATCTGAACTGCACTTCTTCGGGCTTGCCATGACGCAAAAATGCAGAGAAACGCAGAAAAACTCGATCGCGACGTCCGAGGCTTCGCTCTTTTGCCGGAGAGATGGGAGGGGGAGGAGCGTGGAGCGCACCGCCGTCTAATGGCGGCCTCGCGCTGTGTGCCGCGATATTCAAAACGCGTGACGTACGCATTGTTTTTCTCGTTTTTTGTTTATTCTGCGTGAAGGCACGAGACTGGCTACTAGTGGATTATGAAGGATACGGCCTTCGCAGCATGCGTGTACGATTGCAAATGGCGGCCAACGCGTCGTTTTCGCCACAGGACGACGCGAACTTCGCCGTTTTTTGCGACTTTCGCGCATTTCTCGCGTCACCGCTGCCCACTTGGAAGCATTTTTTGATAATTTCTCGTGCGAATTTCAGCTTGATATTTTCAGAAGTAATAGATTATAGTCCAAGAATGCCAATACAGCCGGAAAAAAAAAAAGCGAAAATTTTCCGGAAAACCGCGACTTTTCGACCCGCGTCTCCCCTTAAAAAGCAATTATTGCACATATCTGAGGCACCATAACAACACGTATATATTCTGCATGTTCGTCTTTTACTAGAAAAGGCATACATAAGTAATTCTAAAGACCGTAGCGCTTATCACGCTGCACTGACTATGCAACGCTTGCACGAAGAAGCGAGTGTTTCCAACGCTTTGCTAAGACGACACGATGGTGGCACCTACCCGTCGCCTTGCGTTCTACACCCTATCACCTCTGAGACAGGCGCGCGCTTTGTTTTCCAAAAAAAAAAAAAAACTGCCAGATGGCGCTCATGTCTCACGTGCGACATGACTTGATGCGCTCGTTCTCCTCTGCTGCACGCCCCGCCGCGGTGGTCTAGTGGCTAAGGTACTCGGCTGCTGACCCGCAGGGCGCGGGTTCGCATCCCGGCTGCGGCGGCTGCATTTCCGGTGGAGGCGGAAATGTTGTAGGCCCGTGTACTCAGATTTGGGTGCACGTTAAAGAACCCCAGGTGGTCTAAATTTCCGGAGCCCTCCACTACGGCGTCTCTCATAATCATATAGTGGTTTTGGGACGTTAAACCCCACATATCAATCAATCAATCAATCAATCCTCTGCTGCACGCTCGAGGCACTCTAAAGCAGCGCCTCCGGAATACCATTCACCGATTTTCTTGCGCAGAACATCAAATAAATGCTTTGTTCACTCTGTCCACAGGCAGGACTATAGTCTTTCGACAACATTTGCAGATTACATGCAGATACAGGGCCAATTTTTACCACTCGAGGGTTTGTTTACAGTGCGCAGAGTACAGTGAAACCTTGTTAAACCGTAGCTGGCCGGAGCTCGGAAAAAGTACGTACTAAACGGTAGTACTGCTTAACCGAAATAGCGTCTGGTCGCTCACTTACCTGTCAAAAAAATAAACCTTCAGGGAGTGCGATGAAAGAACAAAAAACGTGCAGTAATTTATTAACTTCGCGTGACAAAGTCTGTAATCTTCATTTGACGACGCAACGGCCTAGCAGCAACGACAGCGGCGTCAAACTCACTTATGCTGTGAGCCAGCTTTTCCGCCAGCCCCCTCTTCTTGGCAAATACCCGCATGACGCTGATGCAATGCGCAGCTTCGGGCACTGTCGGACCTGGATCACCGGTGTTGTCGCTTTCCATGTTGTCCTCATCACTATCATTTGGCGACACTTGGACAACCAAGGCAACAATGGCTTCGTCGGACATGTCCAGAGATGTCTGCACATCGCTGTCTGCGTCTCTGAAGTCGGGGAAGGAATTGCCTTCCGTAACGCCCTGCCGCTCTAGCACTTCAGCTAGCGGAGTTTTGCAAGCTTTGCAAGAGTATTCTTGCAAGTTTTGCAAGAGTATTCGAGCAGGTGAATCGCGCCAATCATGTCGATGGAGAATAATTTGCCACATTCAATGGCGAGAAGAAATCATCTGCGCAGTAGATTCTTCTTGTAGAGCTAGTTTACAGCTCGAATGATGCCTTGGTCTAAGGGCTGGGCAATCGCTGTTGTGCTTGGTGGCAGAAACGCCAACTTCACAGCCGTCAGGTTGTCCAGGGCGACGTGCGCCGAAGCGTTGTCTAAAATAATGAGAACTCTTCTGTTCTTAGCCGCAAAACGACGATCGATGAGGCGCACGTACTCCTCAAAGAGTTTTGCCGTCATCCATGCTTTGATGTTGCTGCGATAGATGACCCCTGATGGCAACCAGGCGCCTTTGAAACATCTAGGCTTCGCCAACTTTCCAATCACGAGGAGTGGAGTTTTGTCGGTTCCTGTCATGTTTACGGTAAACGCCACTGATATCCTTTCTTTTGCATGCTTTGCGCCGGTGCACGTCTCCAATTTCTCCTCTATTTTCAGCACTCGATGCTTTTGTCCCAGCTTCGGCATGACGCAAGTACGAAGCAGCACAAGCACACACACACAACACGTGAAAAACGACGCGAGAGCTGTACGGCACGGATCAACCAGAGAGCACCTATGCACGGTGCCAAAGGAACAAAGAAAGCAAAGCAAGCGCACACAGTGTTTGCGTGTTTGTGCAAAGCTTCACTACTGTTTCACTACTGTTTGACGAAACTTCATTACTGTTTGACGAAACTACTGTTTACGCAGGTACGGTTTAATGAGGTTTCACTGTACGTAGCGGTCATGAAATTTGTTTTTATAAACCTTGTGAAACCTTGGAAAGTTGGGTAGTTTAGAAATATCTAGTTGGTAGACACCTTGACCCCTATATGGCTACTGCAGAAAGCAAAGCACTTTCGTGCAGTCACTTCATGTTGAGAGTACAATGTAGAAGGGTGTAGCAGCCGTCTTTAAAGGGCCAGTGAACAGCCCCAAGGTCCTAAAATTGTTGTAAGGAGAAACACAGTAAAACCTCGTGTATCCGGATCTCGTTAACTTGGAAATTCGGTCAACTTGGACAGGAACCCCAAGTACTAAAATTGTTGTAAGGAGAAATATAGTAAAAGCTTGTTTATCTGGATCCCGTTAACTCATAGATTCGATTAACTCTGACACGCACGCCAAGGTCCTAAAATATGTATGGGTTGATTACAAAAAACATAATTTATGGTTTTAAAGTTCATTTTACATTGTAAGCAAGGCAAGCTCAGATAGTGCATGTAGGCACGTCGGAATAGTAAATTTATTCATTCTTGATGCAGCCTTGTATATCTACTCATTTTTTATTGCCGGCAGCGCATTGTTTTCCTTATTTCCAGTCATTTTTGTATTATGTTTTATTGCATAAAACTGTTCTCAGTAGTGTAAAAGCATTATTTACATAGGCAAATAAAGAAGTTTACAACATAACATGGTTTCCTGTTGTGGGTACATGAGCTAAGTGGCAGTGCTCGTCAGCCTTACTTCTGTCTATTTGCTGTAAAGTACCGAACAATTGTGCTGTAGTGATAAGCTGCACCAAATGTAATGCATTTTGATTTTCTCCTGCTCCAACTGATCCAAAATGCAATATTTCATGCTACAGAACTGCTACAAAATGCTTATGGGGTGGGGGGGGGGGGGGGGGCTCTTGAATTGTTACGAAAAAAGCCTTTTTCCTGCTCCAAAAATTGCTCCAAAGTTGGACCACATTCTGGATGTCATTTCATGAAGTGCTATTTTATTCAACCAGCATGAAATAAATTAGCAAGCAATAAGTAAATTACCTGCTCGCTGCATTTCTGGTTTGTGCAAATTGAGGTGAAAGGCTTTAGAGGAAAAAAAAGTTATTTGCCTTTCATAAAAAATTGCCTGTGTGCCGCACAAGATGGCTTCACTAGTCATCCACCTTTACAGAGTGAAATGGCCTAAGAATTGTTTACCACCTGTTTTTGACTCTTTTACCTTCTTTTTTATGCCAGTTACATCACAGTTAGCGTTATAACAGTAGTACTTTTATAACAGTAATTGTAGGGATGGAACAGCTGCGTTATTTGCACCTTTGTTCGCCAATTTGTTTACCTGTGCCATCCTGCGCCGAACCACCCTTGCTGTGCCAACTCTCTTATCAGCGTCGTACTGCGCCGCAACGCCAAAATTTAGCGGCAAGGTACGATAGCCATCAAGCGTCATGCCCGGAAACATGGCTGAACCGTCGTCTTTTTACTTTAATTGAAATGGTTTTGGTTTCGTAAAGGTTGCTACAGTAGCAGCCGTGAATGTTGATTCTGAGAGCCCGGTCGCGATCGCTATGTGCACACCATCACAGCAGGCATCAGTGCGAATGGCTCGTGAACCCGTCCATGTGCTGCGCTTTTAACGCGAAAAGATTGCGGGAAGAGTCTCTTTTCTTGGTGCGGCTGTATTGCATCGTTTTGTAGAGTTACGCCATTTCAGATCTACAAGAGTTGGCTGCTAGCCTGACAATTTGTTGTTTTTGCATTAACTGCTTCGCCTTTCCCCTGAAGCTGTTCTTTTATAACTTGATGACACTATTCGGAAAAGGAAAAAAAGAGGATGGCAGTCACGGTGGTTAAAAGAAGCGGAAGTGGTGTCCGGTTACCGGAACAACCTGGCAAAAACAGGTGCACATGACTACTAATCAGGCACATGTGCATACTCGTTCATTTGGTCACTGTGCTTCCCGCTTATTGACTGGGTGGTTGTTGCTAGCACCTTCAGGTTAAAAAAAGAAAGGTGGCTCTACGTAATAAAAAGTCGCAGTTGCACTGCAAGGGTGAATCAAAAAAGGTGAGAGCAGCAAATTGTAATTGTATACGAAGTAAGGCTGGCAGATAACTTCTTTGGATCCGATGTCACGTAACTGTCCAAAACACCGTCAAGGGCAGCACATTGAAGTGTACGCAAGCTGCTCGCTGATAGCTGCAGAGTTAGTCTGCATGCCACTGATCACGACCATGCTTTTAGAAGCAAAGTGCATTGTTGTTGTTTGATCAACTCCCCCCCCTCCCCCCCCCCACTTCTCGCTTTTCTCTTTCATTTTCTTTCAAGACAAGCAGAGCGCCTCCTCTCCGCTTCGCCGACAAGCCTCTCAGGCGGGGGGCTACTATCGCATGCGCCATCTGAGCGACAGAGATGGGCCGGATTGTTTGGTCTGCTTAAGGCGTGTTCGTCGCCCCCGCTCGCGCACTTTTACCCGGGTTTGGAACATAGGGGCATGTTATCAATTTGGAATTAATACGAGACATGACGGCAACAGCAAAAGATTCATTGAGAGTGTCCATATAGTTTCTATCACAATATTGCGACTATTGCACGCTTTAGCTGAATGTTTGAAAACTGCGTTGTGAAACAAATGTTGATTCACAAGTGTTTTGAACCGACTACTTCTGCTCTCAATGTTCTTGCTGTTCTAAACTTAAGGCTGGTGCACACTGGCGACTAGCAGCGGTCGCGCGACAATTTGCGACTGGTTGCAAACAGTCATGAACGGCCGTAAACGGTAGCAAAGCGACTGCTTTGGCTAGTCGCTTCCTGACTGATTTTTTAGTCGCGTAACTGCAGTCGTAAAGCTGCTGGAACCAATCAACGATGCTTAATTTTTGTTTTGTTTTTTATTGCGACGGCCTTTTGTCACCAGATACAAACGAGTGCGTTCCTCCGGGTCTGTGGCACCATGGCCACCACGGAATACTTGGCTTGGAGATGGTGGGGCGCAGCAGCTCGAGCAAAGTGTCGAATTTACGTGGTGGCATTCGCAAAAAGCTAAACACCGTCAAAGTAAAGAGAAAATGGATTGTGCACTATCTTTCCCCCGTATTCAAAATCGTTTTTTTGTCTTGAACTTGACTTGTCACCGCCTTCAGTGCAGTGCATTTGGAACGTGTTTGTGCTTCATGCCTTGGCACCGACTAAAGACACCGCGTTCGAGACGCATTTGTGCTGCATTATAGGCTGTGGCAAGTTGTCACAGAACGAGCGCTAAACAAGAGCGCGCCGCCAAATCCTTGCGACAACGGGCGGCAGAAACGCCGCGAGGTAAAAAGAAAAAAAAAAAAGAAAGCAAACATCCAGGGCCCCCGGGCGCGCGCTCTCCCCGCAGAAGCACGGCTTCGCAGACGATCCTCCTCACCCCACATTGGCGGCCCAGCAAGGCCGCGATTTTTCTAGAACGAAGGAGGCGGGGTCAGACCGAGTGAATCATCCTCCGGAGAGGGCAGTCGAACCGTCTCGTGCCTCTCCCCAGCCTTCGCTGCGTATCGCGCCGACGAAATGACGAGAAACATCTGGAAAGTCGCGCGCAAGGTATTTAACCGAGCAGCCGAGACGAGAAATCAGGAGAAGACGGAAAGTTAGCGCCGGAGCGCGTAGGAATTCCGCCGTGTAGTCGGCGAAGGTTCTGCCCGTAGTGACAGAACAGGAGGAGACGGAAGTGAGCGCCAGAGTGCGTAGAGAGTCCGCCGTGTAGTCGGCGAAGTTTTGGTCCGTAGGGACGGCTCGAGCTACAGGCAAGAGCGTGGGTTTACCGCTATCGAGCGAAGACGCGGGCAACAGCTGCGTGTGTGAAGCCGACGTGTTCGGGCGAAGAAGTTGAAGTTTGAAGAGTGGCCAATTGAAGACGGGAAGTTTCCTGGAAGAGAAACTTCGAGGGCTGCGGAACGACAACAACGCTGGACTTTGAGTGAGTGATTCTCGGAAGAGTATCATCTCGACTTTGTTCCAAGGACTTTGGACTGAATAGGTTTTCTATCGCTTTAGTCCTTAAGGGTCTTGGTTGTTCAATGCATGCGACTGCATTGTAGTGCGTATTGTTGTCTGTGTCCGTTGTTTTGAGTGTGGCTGATTGTACCGTGTAGTACGTTGTTTGATTGGTGACGTATTGTATGTAACTATTGTGGAGTGTGCATTTTTGTGTATTATTTTCGATCTGCCATTATTGAGAATATAATTTGTTTGTTTATCAACTCTCGGCTCTGACTTGTTCTTTGGGCCACAGCCGGCGTCCGCTGGCGCACCAAAAAGGACCACTTCTAAATTGTCCACGCTTTCGTGGTGCGGTTCGGGGGGCCGATACTTCGGCTCTTGGAATTAGCCCGGCGATCGCCTCCCTAATAAACGGGACAGGTGTGACACAAGTCAAGATAAATTCAAGAGCATTTCTGAATACGTACGACTCTCGGTAATACTCCTCGTCGTCTCAGCGCAGCTCGAGATGTAGGCAGCTTGCATGGCCGGGCAACTCCCGCGATCGAAGCGACAGTCACGCCCACCACCACCTTTTTTTCGTTGGAGTCATCTGTGCTCCCAGCGCTGACATTATGGCACAGTGCACCAGCACCATGACAATCTCTTGTTCTTTGCTTGAATCAAACTTCTTGATGCTGTTGGGAACGCTGTGCGAGAACGGACGAGAACAATACGGCGCGCTCGGTTTGCTTCACTCACTCAGCTGGCGGCGATTAGCTGATCGGCGCCGGTCTCCAGAGTTCTTGCTGATAACGAGATCCGGACGTGACTCTCCAGTTTTGCGACTTCTGGTCGTTCGCATGCAGCCTCTGGTGGTGCGAACATCAGTTGCTTTTTGGTTGCCAGTCGCGAATATTCGCGCGATCGCTGCTAGTCACTGGTGTGCACTAGCCTTTACTAGAAAAGGCCCTTCTGGCTGCTCCAAAGTTCTTGCTGCTGCAAGACTGCTACAAAAAGTCCTTTTGCCAGTTCCCAGGACTGCTCCCAAACCCATGTACCCTGTTTCACCCCTGTAATTGCCATAGACAAGTATTGCAGCGTTGTGTAAGACCAAGCCCTCTCTTTACAGGATGCCAAACGCAAAGAAGGAGCTGGAAAGAACACGAAATCTGCCAGCGAGAATACAGAAGATGAGGATGAGACAAACCAAGTGGCCTACACCATCACCGACGAAGTAGGCAGCGATGACGAAGCCAGGACTGCAGCCTCGGATGGTGCTGGTGAGTTGCTTGGCAGTAGCTTGTGTTATTGCTCCGATATGCAGTCGAAATTCCGGATATGCCTGATTTCCTGGACTGATTCCCACAGTGTCAAGTTTCGCATAGAGTCAATGTATTAAAAAGCCCGAAATTCTGGACGCTTATAGCCTTTGCCATCTGATTTTCCACTAGGCGTGGACTCAAAGTCGCCACCAACGCCTCCATTATTGGTTGTTTTATTTTTGGTTGTTCTGGCCTCGAACACAACTCTGGCATTGCAGGTGTGGCTCAGTGGGCCCCGCAGCACTGCGCCCACCGCACGGCAGCTGCCGTACTCTCAAAACCGTAAATGTCGCAATCTAGCGCACGCCAATCCGTTGCCAGCGGTAGCCCAGTCAAACCACAAACCTCACTGTGTTCGTTCACGTGTTGTTCGGTCATTACTGTGGTAGATTGTGTGCTGCAGCGTGTTGTTCAGTGTTCACGTTTGCCGAGCGTCTGCATTCACCAAGTATTTAGCGGTTTGGCACTGCCTTTTCGTCAAGCCAATTCGCCGTTAACAGCAATGGCACCCTTCGTTTTCATATGCGCCCAAATCCACCTCGTAGGCTTACAATGTAAAAGAAAGCCGCCATCATCAAACAAGTCCAAAGAAGTTGGTCGCAGGCAGGAGCGAACTGTTTCGGACTTCATGAAGAACAAGGCGAAGATCTTGGAACTGGTTGCCACGTCAAGCGGGGCCGCAAAGAAGAATGCGAGTCAGGGTGTTTAGCCGAAGCTCGAGGAAACGCTCCTCGTGTGACTCAATGCCATGGTCGCCAAGAAGATCCTGGTGTCAGGTGACATCCTGAAGCAGAAGGTGGAGGTTTTTGTGCTTCGGCTCAACGTGAAGGATTTCAAGTTCAGTGATTATTGGCTTCGCAATTTCAAGAGCAGCAATGTCTTCAATTCATGATGATGTGTGGGGAAAGCGGCGCCGTCAATGATTCCTTAGTCGAATATCACAATGGAAGGCTGCATTCCTTGCTTAAGCAGTTTCTACCAGATGACATTTTCAACCGCGACGAAACCGGACTGTTTTAGAAGCTGCTACCACTGAAAGTGCTTGCATTTGCTGCTGAACCCTGCCACGGTGGCAAGCATAGCAAAGAGCGGCTCACTGTCCTCGTTTGCAGCAACATGCCAGGTAGCAAGAAGCTTCCGTTACTAGTTAGTAATACGCAAGTCGAAGCATCCAAGATGTTTCAAGGCGGCAGTGACTCAGCTTGTTCTCAGCGAAGCTAACAAGGCGTGGGTGACGCAGCAGCTATTCGAAGCGTACGTGCGCAAGCTGGACAGAAGGTTCCAGCAGCAACTTGAAAAAGGGCTGCTGTATGTGGATAACTGCGCTGCACATGGGCACACCAAGGAGTTAAAGACTTTATAGATTTAACTTATGCTGCCAAACACTATAGCAATACTGCAGCCGAGGATGAACCAAGCCGTGATTCGCAACTTGAAGCATCTTTATAAATCTTGTGTGCTCAGCCGCATGTTGCTGTGCTCCGGCAGCGAGAAAAGCTGTGCTGTTGACCTTGGGTCTGCCGTCGATATGCTTGCAGACTCGTGGAAGGCGGTTACACAAGAGACGCCTCCGAACTGTTTTCGCCATGCGGGCTTCACATTCGACGCCTAGACGGCTGTCTCGCCCGCAGAACACAGCTTGTCTGACGAACTTCCGTCTGCGGCTGTTGCCTTCAACAATCTGACCGCTGGCAACGTTCTAATTCCATCCGGGATGACCTTTGAGGGCTTCGCAAACACTGAGAAAGACCTCAAGCTGTTTGCAGAATGGACGGATAACAAAATTATTTGTCAAGTTACGGAGGATTCCGACGACTCTGATTCTGAGGTCGAAGAGGCAGCACCTATACAGCCAACCAGCTCGGAGTTAACGCATCTCTGATGACACTCTCATCAGTGTACAGCGGCAGCATGACGTTGACCGAAACGGAGGTAGACGTGGTAGCAAAGAAGCGTAATGTCATGCAGAAGAAAATCGCCGACTTTTTTTTTTTTTTGCCAAAGTGTGAAACAGTGAGGTAGCGCCGGCCACATCGGATTTCTTTTTTCTTTTTTTTAACAAACTGCTCTTTTCAGAGCCATCTAAATGATGCATTTGCTGGACTGGGATCTTGTGCTCATGCCGTTCCCTTCTCTGTCAGCAAAAAATACCTTTAAAAAAAGGTGCATTTCCGCATCTACCGTAATTACTCGAATCTAATGCGCACCTTTTTTCCGGTTAAGCGAGTTCATAAATCACATGCGCGTTAAAATCGAGTGCAAAAAAAAAAATGAATACGGTCATTCTATTGCCATCGGCATTTCCAAAATGGCTGCCCCCTACGTGCTTCGGCATGGCGCGTCGGCCATTTCTGCCTATGTGTTTCCTATGTGCGGCACTTCGTACGTGTGCTGAGGAGTTCGTCATCTTGTAGTTCATTAGCATCGACAGCATGGAAGGGCCGACTCCAGAAACTCGATGAGTGCATCACGTTGCCGCTTTTAAAAGAAAAGTCATCGCATGTGCCGAAACAGACGGAAATCGGGCCGCATCGCGGTCATTCGGAGTTCCCGAAACGTGCGTGTGGGACTGGTGGAAACAAAAGCAGAAGATTGTCAAAGAGTCATTCATGCAAAGGCTTCAGTGGACCACAGCAGTGTCGGTTTCCGCAAATTGAAGAGCTGCTCGCCGAGTATGTGCTTGAGCAGCGAGCGGCACAGCGGCCCCTGACGACAGAACTGCTCTAAGTGCGGGCTATGCAGTTAGCTTTAGAAAAAGGGCTAACGCGTAGCCAGTTCAAAGCGAGCAGGTGCTGGCTAACTAACTTTATGAAGAGGAAAGGCTTTTCCCTCTGAAAGCGAACGGGCATGCGTCAAAACTTGCCGGAGGAGTACGAAGAAAAGCTTCACAGTTTTCAGAGGTTCGTCCTAAACTTGCGGCACAACAACGGCTACCTGCTTGGGCAAATCGGGAATGCCGATCAGACGCCTCTTTACTTTGACATGCCTGGCACCACAACCATCGAGAAGAAGGGGGCGAAGCAAGTTCGCATGCTGACATCGATCATGGTAAAACAAGAGTGACGGCAATGCTTCGTTGCACGTCAGATAGGCACAAGCTTCCCCCGTACCTCATATTTAAACGGAAGACGCTCCTGAAAGGAGTCGTTTTCCCGAGTAGTGTGGTCGTTCGGGCCAACGAGAAAAATGGGTGCGCGTCGCAATCGATATCTTACTTTTTTTTTGTCATGAAAACCGAGTGCGCGTTACAATCGAGGGCGCGGTAGAATTGAGTAAATACGGTATTTGTTTTTCCGGACTGCCTGAATTTCCAGACTTTTTTGCGGTGCCTTGAGGGTCTGGGAAATCGGTCGTCAGCTATAGTTGGAACGCATGTTGTAACTATTTTGCCAGGTTTTCATTCCTCAAGAATGTGCGCATGAAAAGGTGTGCAGTAAAACCACACCAATTGAGATTTCACGGGACTGAAAAAAATGTCCAAAATACCCGAATTCAAATCTTTGGGAGTATCAAAGTAAACCACGAAATAATTTCTATTAGACCAATGCACCTCTAACTCTAGCTTAATATGCTAATCCTGTTGTTTTGGAGTGGTGCAAAAACTGCTATTCTGGCACTGCCTTCACAAAAGATCGGACCGCAGTGCAAGAATTATTTCTTAAAGGAGCACTGACATCAAATTTACTCTTGTCAAGATTTTTGTGTCAATCAGTAGCTATTGACCCTTTAATAGCGATTCGCGAGCTAAAACGCAACTGAGGGACGAATAACTATCACTTTTATTGGCTTATATCACTGGTACCGTATTTTCGCGCGTATAACCTGCACCAAAAACCCAAAAATTTCAGTGGCAAAGTGGAGGTGCGGATAATACGCGGGGTTTTTCCTATAGTGCTGCTTCACAAGAATGCGTGTTGTGCTGTGAAGCCCTTTAACAGTGTAGCGAAGGCTACGGAAGCGGTTTCCGCAAATTCGTGTTGCTCCGCAAGTTGCACGGCAGTTTGCGGCTGATTTTGGTTTCGCTTGCTTGCATCGTTAAAGCGTTTATAAAAACATTTGGGGAGAGTCAATTCGATTGTTCAGTGTAAAATCTCACTGTCACACCAGAAGTATATTTTTTGGACGTTCGCGTCCGCTCGGTGACCCTCCACATTTCCCTACGTCACGGACACCATGTTTACTTTTGGAAAGGGCTTGCAGAAAAGGTGGTGCTGTCTAAGAAAGTTCCATAATAAATAAAGTAAGTTCCATAATAAATAAAGCAGTATTTATTTCAGCAAGGCAAATGAGATGTTATAGTGCCTATTGAGATACTATCAGTAAATTAATGTACTGCTTTTTGATGCAGTAGCAGGCATGCATTTCGGTTCTGTTGTTTCCAGGGTGCTGTTACAGTTTATTAGAAGGGGTAGTGCTGTCAAGTTGTCACCGAGTGTGAGCGCTCTTTACCTAGCTGATACCGCTAGTTCTCCACATCTCGACCCGTTCGCCAAGCCTAAGTCGATCTGTTCTGTCACCATGAGTAGCGTACGGTGGCAGGCCTTCACGGCACAGCAAAAGCTTAAGATAATCGCCGTCGCCGAGGAATTTGGAAATCGCTAAGTGGGAAGACGGCACGATGTGGACGAGTCCTGCGTGCGACTGTGGAGAAAGAAGAAAGAGAGCCTACAAGCCGCGCACCGCGACCGTAGGTCATTTCGTGGCCCCAAGACCGGTGCTTACCCTGAGCTGTAGGCGGAGCTAGTAAAGTTCATCGAAGTTGTGAGAAGCAGGGGTCACGCCGTATCGACCGAGATGGCCCAAGTGGAAGCGCGGCGACTTTCGAGGGAGCTAGGCCTACCTCACGAGTTCCGTGCAAGCCACGGATGGCTGCACCGCTTTATGAAGCGGCAAGGGCTCTCAATCAGACGGCGGACTACAATATGTCAACGCTTGCCGGCTTCTTATGAGGAGAAGCTGCTCAAGTACCAGAGATATGTAATTGGCCTGCAAAAGCAGCACAATTACATTTTCTCGCAAATCGGCAATGCGGATGAAACTCCTGTTTATTTTGAAATGCCGTTGGACACAACGATTGAGAAGACTGGCAGCAGTTCGGTGAGCGTGCTGACCGGCGGGAACACGAAACTGCGCATCACAGTCTTGCTTTGTGCCCTCGCCGACGGCACGCAACTGCGACCGTACGTCATCTTGAAAAGGAAAACTCTACCAAAGGTTCATTTGCCTGCCGGTGTGGTGGTGCGCGCACATGAGAACGCGTGGATAAACAGTGACTTGTTCGTAGACTGGATCAAGGCGGTATGGGAGAAGAGGCCCAGTGCGATGCTCGCAAAGAGGTCCATGCTCGTTCTTGACTTGTTCCGCTGCCACACAACTGAGGAAGTGAAGGACCGCCTTTCACGCAACGGCACCGACTTAGTTGTTATACCCGGTGGAATGACGTCAATGTTGCAGCCTCTTGATGTGTCGCTTAACAAGCCCTTCAAAGCGCATGGCAAGCACTGTTACGCCGAGTGGATGGCCGAAGGCTGCTACGACTTGACGCCGACAGGACGAGTCCGAAGGCCTGATATTGCCCTATTCTGCCAGTGGATTGTTGAGGCATGGAAGGCCATTCTAGGTGAGATGGTGTGAAAAAGTTTCAAGAAATGCTGCATCACAAACAACATGGATGGAACCGAAGATGACCTTGTGCATAATAGTGAGGACTGCGGCTCAAGTGATAGCTCTAGCGAGAGCAGTGACAGTGAGTGAATTGTGACTGGCCTTGCAGACAGTGTATTCTGCTTGCTAAAAAAAGCCTTTTCTGTCTATATATGTACTATGTTGCTTGAGCAGTAGCTTTTGTACAGCGTTTCCTGTATATCAAATGTGTGGGCAATACGCGAGGATTTTTTTTTTTTTTCTTTCTCGGTGAGCTGAAAGTGGGGGTGCGGATTATATACAGGGGCGGGTTATACGCGCAAAAATACGGTATCTGGCACGATTCAAAACAGCCGGAGTGCCCGCCAAGAGGTCACCCCCAGATCGCGCCACAGCTGACAACTTCTTCACAGAAAAGAGTGACGGGAGGCTCAGCTGCTCCGCAGTCTTTTCGTTTGCTAGGCGCTCATGTGTCTCAGCTATATTGGGTAACTTTGGTGTGCACAGCATTCAGGTATACGCAAAGAGTTTAATGAAATATAAGTATAGGAAAAGCGCACCAGTGGAGAAATAGAATACGTTCTCTGCTTGCCAGTGTTGCGACTGGGGGAATGTTTCGGGACCTTGAGCCATCCAAGGGTCCAGGTGAAGAAAAACCAAAGAGTCAGAGCTGAAAACTGGAACGTTTATTTACAGATGTTTACATTATTTAGCTTGCGGGATACAGTCGAACCTCGCTACAACAAAACTGAAGGGGCGCGGAAAAAATTTCGTTGAAGCGAAAATTTTGTTGTAGTGAAATCGAAAAAATATAGCCAATCTGAACTAGCAAAAGAAAGGAACGTTTATTCTCAAAATTAAAAAAATATCCACTGCTTCCAATTCTTTCTCAGCAATGTCGCGACGTGATTGTCACCCATGCATAGCGATGCCATGATAAAAAGCACGCTGAAACAACGCCTAAAATTGCCTTTGTGAACGAACGAAACAGTTGTGCATTAACACATTAACACCAGCAGCCGTCCGCCGTCAAAGTCTATCCGACAATGCCGACATGAAGGCATGGTATTGTGGAGCGGTGGCTTAGGCCTTATTTTATGCCATTCTTATCACCCATCACTTGTGGCTAGCTGATTTTGTTGATAATGCGAACAAAGAGCCGCTCTGATTGGTTACCACACTGGGCAAGCGCAAACAAAATGATAAGCATTGGAATTGGAAAAGGCATCATTCCGCAGATGCATCCAGCAGCTGCGCGAAGGAAACCACAAACTAAGCAACTGAGCTTCAGCATCGGATCGTCTGCGGCTATACAGTTAGGCCAATGTTAAACATTTTGATGCGTTTTGAGAACCTGAAAATACGTTGGCGAAGTCTAAAACACACGTTGGCTCCACCAGAAACCATTGCTGTTCAGCAAGCATGGGCGCCGCCATTGTTCGATAGTGATGGCAATGAGACTGCCCTGCTTTTGCCAGTGACAAAAGCAGAGCAGCCGGCTTCTTGGGCTCATCGGAAAGAGCATTTCTCCGTGTTTAACTTTCCCGCCTCAGCTGGCTCCTCCCTTTAAAAACGAGCTTAAGAAGCAAATGTTTGAAGGTCGTTTTAAGGCCCTTGATTGCCCGTGGCCGCCATGTTGCCTGAGCTCGCCTTGCCATTGGCCCGATGCTCGCTCCGGGAGATCGTCGTCTGCTGCTTGTGCATCGCGAGGACATGCCTCTCAAAAGTTGCTACTGACATGTTCTCGGCTCGATGATCACTGAAGATATCATTACGCTTTAGTTAGGAGCAGTAGGCGGATGCGCGATCAGGTTACTACGAGCGCAATGCGTCATCAAAGTCGTCTTTAGCCCTCACTCCGCCGACAGCGAGACTGCGGGCAGGAACGACGCGCTAGCGCACTCGTGGCGATGTGCTTCGTCGCAAGCAACGAATCTGTAAGCGGCGGCACGGTCAGATTACTACGAGTGGCCGCACCGGATGCACGATCCGATTACCACGAGCGGGTGCGCGATCTACGAGCGCCGCGCGTCATCGGAGTCGGCTTTAGCCCTAACTCTGCTGACAGCGAGACTGCGGGCAGGAACAGCGTGCTAGCGCATCCAAAACAACCCGCGGGTTGTTTTGGATGCGCTGGACACCCTTCACTCCTTCTTCGGCGCACATGACGACGACGTAGAAATGGACCACTTTTTCTAGTGCGAAGCGAGCGGGTTGTTTTGGATGCTCTGGACACCCTTCACTCCTTCTTCAGCGCACATGACGACGACGTAGAAATGGATCACTTTTTCCAGTGCGAACGGAGAGCTTTGAAGTTGTTGCATGGCAGGGGTCGGCAAAGTAAGTTGACCGACTTACTGCAATAAATTTTAGTTCTGCTGGCGGTATCACTGTTTTTATGTCCCATACTCGCGGCAATGAAACTCAAGCGAAAATGGAATTTTTCGGTTTCCCCGGCGATTTCGTTATTGCAGGTTTCGACTGTAGTTGCTTTTCAACCAAATTTAATGTTCATTATATAATCAGAAAAACATTATTTGCTGACGAGCGGAAAACATGCTGACGAGCGGAAAAGGGTGCGGGAGTCTTTGTGTGCGGTTGTGGAAGAGGCACTCTACCAGTGATTTTTGACAATCCGGGCAGATAATCAGTGGGCCTATACTTGCCACAAAGGCAAAAAAAATCTCTCTTTTCTGCTTGGTCGGCCAGATTTCGAACGCGGAGGCGGATGGATACAACCGGCATGGAATTGTTTACAAAAGCGTGTCGTGGGAAGCGGCTTCTCTGAACTCCGAAGCGAAGCAGCATTGGCTGCAGACCAAACTGCCTGAATTTATTGGAGTGCTTCTCGGACAAAGATATTTATAACTGTGACGAGACTGCCCTTTTTTACCAAATGGCGCCATCGAAGACGCATGCTCCGAGAGGCGATCCGTGTCCCGGCGAGAATCTCTCCAAGGTTAGAGTGACCGTATTGATTTGCATGAACATGGATGGCAGTCATTGGATGAAGCCCTTTGTGATTGGGCGATCCAAGAAGCCAGTCCGCTTTAAAAATTGGCACATCCCAGTCCGTTTCCACAGCAATAAGAAGGCCTGGATGACCTCCATTGTGTTCGAGGAGTGGCTGCTTGAGATGGACGATGTCATCGAAAGCCAGGGGCGGAAGGTGGTGTTGCTGCTGAATAACTGCAGCGCACACAAGGAGTGGCTGCTTGAGATGGACGATGTCATCGAAAGCCAGGGGCGGAGGGTGGTGTTGCTGCTGGATAACTGCAGCGCACACAATGTGAGCCTGAAGCTGACATCGATAGAATTCATGTTCCTGCCGCCTAATACGACGGCAGGCTTGCAACCGCTAGACGCTGGCATGACAGCAAATTTTAAAGCGCTGTACTAGCAGCACATCCTCCAGTGGCTGGTGCTAGCGATTGACCGCTCGGCTACTTGTAGTCGGGCAATGCAGACCGACCCCCTGACTTAAAGATCAGCCTTCTAACGGCCGTGCGCTTTGTTTACGGCACGTGGTATGATGTGAAGCAGACCACCTTGCAAAACTGCTTTGGGAAAGCAGGTGCCCCCGCAGGGGCACCTGCGCGCGAGTAGGCGTTTAGTGTGTAGCGACACCACGGACCCGAGCTAACGGGGGAGTTTTGACTCCCTCCCACACCTAGCCGTGCGTGGCTTTGCCGTATCCGGGGAAAAGGGGATCCTGGGGGTTGAGCCAGTGCTGGGTGATTGGACCTTTAAGGCCCCCCAGTGGCGGCAACACACCCCTTTGGCCCCGGCTTCACGTAGACGGCACCCCTGGGCTGACCCACCCAGGGGAAACCGGCAGTCGCCTTTTCCTGTCTCTCTCTCTCTTCATCTTCGTCTTTCCCTCTTACTTTCAATCTTTCCTGTTCTCTCCTCTCTTCAATTTACTTCTGCTTTTCCTGGCGGCAAGGGTTAACCTTGTGTGGCTATCCAAACTAGGGTAAACCATATTGGGTTATAGTAACTGCGTACTGCTGGCGTTGCGCAGACATGCCCACATGCTCTGCCACGTCCCCTTGTTGGACTCCGTGGTGCATGGTAGGCGCTGTTACCGAAAAATCCACATTGGGATCCTCGACCCCCTCTCTAACTGATCGTGCCTCGAAAAGGGTACGCACCGACGCAACTTCACTACTTTGGCCCAAAAACAGAGAAACTTTCCCAAAATATTACGTCCTCCACTGCGAACAATCATCTACAAAAGCTAGAGCAATCTCACCCTTCCTTGTGGCGAAGTGCTTGAGAGAGACCATTGGAACCGGTTATAAGGCCTTCAAGATGGCAAGCGGAGATCTTCTTCTCGAATTGAAAGACAAGGGACAGTACAACAAACTCTCGCACCTCGTAGCCTTTGGTAACATCCCCGTCCCTGTGAGCGCACACCGTACCATGAATACAGTGAAGGGCGTGGTATCGGACGAAGATTTGATGACACTGAGTGAAGAAGAGCTCTTTGATGGATGGAAGGACCAAGGTGTAATACATGTCCAGCGCATCAAAATCAGACGTAACAACAATGAAATAGCAACAAAGCACTTGATACTCACCTTCAACTCAACCACTTTACCTGAGACTCTCGAAACTGGCTATATAAAACTCCATGTCCGACCCTTCATTCCAAACCCGAGGCGTTGTTTCGAATGCCAGCGATTTGGTCATGCATCCCAGAGCTGCCGAGGGCAGCTGATCTGTGCTAAGTGTGGCACAACCGGCCACAGTGCTGATGAATGTAGTCATGATGAGGTCCTCTGTGCTAACTGCGAAGGTAGTCACCCCGCATACTCCAGAGCGTGCCCAGCCCGGAAAAAAGAAAAAGAAATAATAACTATAAGAGTAAAGGAAAATATCACATTCAGGGAAGCAAGACAACGGATGTCGTTAACATTGGCACTAAAAACACCTTTCGCCGAAGTGGTGCAATGAGGGGAGGCACCATAAAGGCCCTTGGCAGTTGCCCGGACCGCGCCTAGCGTGCCGAGGCCAACGCCACAAGCCCCTACGGCGGGAGCAGCCAGCGCTGCCCTGCCCGCATTCAGCCTGTCCACACCAGTGACCTCTGCAAGCTCTGGCAGCAGCCAGGGCAATCACGAGGCCAAGGGGACTTTATCGACCCCAGCTCGGTGGCGACAAAGACTTCGTCGATCGAGGCGAAGTCTAAGAGACGCATAGATCGCTCTGTAAAGCGGGCGTCCAGTGCCTCGCAAGAGGCTATGGACACCAGTTCAAGCCAAACGGTGCAGGAAGCGCCGAAGGACCGGCGAGCTTCTCTCGACCGCCCCAAAAAAGACAGAACGCCGATTACAGGGCCTGACAAAGGCCCTGTAAAATGAGCTAATCTCTGTCTTTTCTGCACACAGCACTTCTTCCTTTTTTTCTTCCACTATGGACAACATCATACAGTGGAACGTGAGGGGAATACTTTGAAATTTAGATGACGTCCAAGAACTGCTGAGTAAGTTCAAAGCGAAAGTGCTATGTGTGCAAGAAACGGACTTAACTCCTAAGCACAAGAACTTCCTACAGCAATATATTATTTTCCGAAAAGACCGGGAGGATGCTGTCGTACCATCTAGCGGTGTGGACATTATAGCTGATCGAAGTATAGCATGCCAGCATTTGAAGCTCCAAACGGCCCTTGAGGCAGTGGCCATTCGAGCTGTACTTTTTAATAAACTCATTACCATATGTTCTGTGTACATACCACCGCATCAACAGCTACACAGACGTGATCTAGAATCATTAATAGATGAACTCCCAGAGCTGTTTCTTGTTCGAGGTGATTTTAATGCACACAATGTCCTGTGGGGCGATGCTCACTGTGATGCGTGAGGACGTCTCATTGAGCAGCTCCTTTTTTCTTCTAGTTTATGTCTTTTAAATATAAAGGAGTCTACGTATTTTAGCCTTGCAAACAACACGTACTCCTCCATAGATCTTAGCATTTCATCACCGTCCCTTTTACCTGTTTTTAAGTGGAACGTTCTTAAAAACCCTTATGGGAGGGACCACTTCCCAATCATCCTGAGTGTGCCGAACAAAGATCAACTACCCCCGCAGGTTCCTCGATGGAAGATTGACTCAGCTGATTTGGAAGGGTATAGAACTCTTACACACATGACATGGACTGAGCTATCTGCACTGATCATTGATGACGGTGTCACGTATTTTACAGCTTTTATACTTGATGCTGCATCTAAATGTATTGCCAAAACGAATGGCATGTCTTCTAAATGGCGAGTCTTCTAAATGGAGAGTCCCATGGTGGAACGACGCATGCAGGAAAGCACAGACCACTCAGAACAAAGCATGGGCGTTGCTTCGCGATTCCCCTTACAGCTGAAAACCTGGAAAATTTCAAGCGAGTCAAATCGCAGGCAAGGAGAACGCGTCGACAAGCTAGACGAGAGAGCTGGACAAAGTTTATATCGAGTATCAACTCATACACAGATGAGGGAAAAGTGTGAAATAAGGTAAAGAAAATTAAGGGCCAGCAAACGTATTGCCTTCCACTAGTAAATAGCCTCGGGGAAAGCTTGGAGGATCAAGCCAACTTTTTTGGCACACATTTCGAACACATATCGAGCTCCTCACACTACTCCGAATCCTTCCAGAATTACAATGCACGAATAGAAAAACAAAAGTTAGAAAGAAAATCCACAAGAAATGAGGCATATAATGAACCATTCTGCTTTGCAGAACTGCGAACAGCACTCAGCCGCTATAATACATTTACCCCAGGTTCTGACAACGTAATGTACGCGATGCTGAAGGAACTACCCTCCTAAACGAAAGAAACCCTCCTCTTTCTTTATAATCGCATATGGTTTTCAGGTGTGATCCCCTCCTCCTGGAAGGAGGCTGTTATAATTTAAATTTTGAAGCAGTGAAAGGATCTCTCTACTGTATCAAGTTACAGACCTATAGCGTTAACAAGCTGCCTCTGCAAACTATTTGAAAAAATGATCAATTGCCGCTTACTCCAATACTTAGAAACAAACAAATTGCTCGACCCATACCAGTGCGGGTTTAGAGAGGGCCGATCTACCACCGACCATCTTATACGTATCGAGGCACACATACGGGAGGCTTTTGTTCATAATCAGTTTTTCTTATCTGTGTTCCTTGACATGGAGAAGGCCTACGATACCACGTGGAGATTTGGAATATTGAGAGACCTCTCGCACATAGGTATACACGGTAATATGTTCAGTGTCATTGAAAGCTATCTGTCTGATCGTACATTCCGCGTTCTATCTGTCTGATCGTACATTCCGCGTTAGTGTGAGCAATGTTCTGTCCCGAACATTTGTACAGGAAACCGGAGTGCCACAGGGAGGGGTGCTCAGCGGTATGCTCATTATTATAAAAATGAATTCTCTCCGTCTGTACATCCCACGTAATATCTTTTATTCAACATATGTCGACGATGTGCAGATAGGTTTTCAATCGTGTTCTCTTGGAATCTGTGAGAGACAGGTTCAGCTTGCCCTTAACAAGTTATCCAAATGGGCTGATGAGAACGGGTTCAATTAGAACCCACAGAAAACCACCTGTGTCCTTTTTCTAGAAAAAGAGGCTTGCACCCTGACCCTGAAGTGGTCGTTAAAGGTGAGCGTCTACCCGTAAACACAGAACATAAGTTCCTAGGTATAATTTTAGATGTGAATTTAACATTTGTACTGCACATAAAACATATTAAAAATAAATGCTTGAAAACAATGAATATCCTAAAGGTGCTGTCACGAACAACGTGGGGCAGCGACAGAAAGTGCCTCATGAATCTGTATATAAGCCTTATACGCACACACCTTGAGTATGGGGCAATAGTTTATCACTCTGCCACGCCACGCGCTCTGAAAATGTTGTACCCTGTTCATCATCAAGGCATCCGCCTGTCCACAGGCGCCTTTAGAACAAGCCCAGTTGAAAGCCTTTATGTGGAATCGGACGAGTGGTCACTCCATCTGCAGAGAACATATTCTTCCTTCTTATATTTCCTTAAAGTAAATGCGAACAGTGAGCAACCCGCATATTCCACTATTAACGACCTGTCCAGCTCTCAACTTTTTTGCAACCGGCCCGCAATGGCACGCCCTTTCTCGCTGCGTGTTAGAGACCTAGCTGAAGAAACAGATGTCCCACTGCTTGAATACCACCTCAGCCCCCCTGCTTTGCGGCTCCCGCCATGGCAGTGGCAGGTTATAGACTGTGACACATCTTTCATAGCTGTCACAAAGCATGCCTCCCCCATACACATTCGGATGTATTTCTTAGAGCTGCAGCATAATTACGACTGTCCAGAATATTATACTGATGCACCCAAGTCCCATACTGGCGTGTTCTATGCGGCGATCGGCCCATCCTTCTCGGATGCCGGCGTTCTGTCCACCAACACAAACATTTTTACAGCCGAGGCTTATGCGTTATTTGTAGCTGTTAAACACATCAAAGAATTGAATACGCCAAGGGTAGTTATATACACAGACTCCCTGAGTGTCGTAAATGCGTTGAAAAATCTAAAAAAATACAGAAACCCT
This sequence comes from Rhipicephalus microplus, assembly GCF_043290135.1. Lineage (NCBI taxonomy): Eukaryota > Metazoa > Arthropoda > Arachnida > Ixodida > Ixodidae > Rhipicephalus > Rhipicephalus microplus. Next base: position 383,360,762 of record NC_134710.1, read on the forward strand.
ATAATTATATCCCTCTATTCAATACTCTGTGCGGCCTATGCTTCCAAGCAACATATCGTCGTGTGCTGGGTGCCAGGACACCGCGAGATCGAAGGAAATGTGTTGGCTGAGCAGATCGCCACGTCAATCAACGGAAGCACTGCCAACTCTTCAGTTGCTGTCCCTATAATGGACCTAAAACCAAACATACGCAAAAAGCTCAGGGCTTACTGGCAGAAGTTATGGGATCTACAAACTCGTAACAAGTTACACTTGATCAAACCATACCTCGGTAACTGGTCACCCACGTCGAAAACGCGCCGTACAGAAGTCAGTCTCTGTCGGCTTAGAATAGGACACGCACACAGCACGCACACCTTTTGTCCGGTGGTGACCCACCCAGCTGTCACAGATGTGGCCGTCCACTTACCGTACTCCACATACTCCTTGAATGCTCTGAGCTAGAGGCTTACAGGAAAAAATATTTTCCACTAGCGTACAAGGAACACATACCCCTTCACCCAGCTATGTATTGTCGCGAACCTCTTTTTAAATATAATGCATTAACTACTCAAGTGATCGGTAGCACGGCCCCTGAAAGGAGGCTGCTGCTGCGGATGCTACATCCAAAGAGAGCACCTGTCTCCCAGCCCTTGGGACCAAGGGCGCTGGCGAGGTATCGGTGCTAATATAACACTCCTATTCTATGGTGTCATGATAACTTGAGACTCATTCTCACCAGGCATGCTTCACTTCACTTTCATGATTTTAATAAATATATGTCTTACGCATCTTTAGAGCACAGAATCTTAGGCCCTTTTACAGCCATTTAACATAACCATTGCTCTGATCTAATATCATTTCCTGGCGCTCTTTTGCACCAATAAACAATATATATCATCATCAAAGCAGGCTTTGTGCGTCAAGACCAGCCTCCCCCGCCTAATAACAGCGAGACCTGCACTTTAACTGCAGATCTCGGATGAGCTCTGGGAGCACGTCACTACTGGTGACACAGATAGAAGGTGTGTCACTGCGGTTGAGGACTTCCTCACAGCAGACAGTGCTGTCTCGTCGCGGATGTGATGTCGCGACAGATGCCGGCATTGTGCGACGGCAGCAGTGACAGTAGTGACTACGAGGTCAGTAGTCACAGCGCTTCTCCGGCCCCGTCGATGACCACGCAAAGTGCACTGGTGTCGATCGACATGCTCGTAGACTTCTTGTGTGTACGAGGAATGCCGCCAGAGTATTTGCAACAGCTTGAAGCTATGTGAACCGTGCTTGTGAAGCTGAAGCTTCCACGGAAGCAACTATGGATATCGGACTATTTTTTCACGCCAAAACCATAAACGCTCATCCGTGTATAAAATAGTGTTTTTTTTTAAAGCATTTAAGGGGAGATGCTACTCAAAAAACGATTTTCTTTAATAAGAGTCTGAATTTAACACAAATTGGCATGCTAATAGAGTTTTTTCTCCTCTCTTCAAATGTGTCATTTATTTTCATGTAGATTGCTTGGTTTTCTTTCTGCAGGTCAGATACTGCAAAATTATGGCCATTGTTATGCAACAATTCCGACCTATAAAAATTTGAGATAAAGCATGCAGATATAGCTGACTATGATCCTTTGGAACTGTAGAGTGCAAAAAACTATATAAATTTTGTGTGTGAAAAGGTGAAATACAATAATAAAATAGAAAAATTTACTATGGCTCTAGTTGCCAAGGGCTTTCAATGGTATGTAATTTTTGAAAAACATAATCAAGCAGCACTGACAATCTGAATAGATACTTGCACTTTATGGGCCGTCATCATGCTATGTGCAAAATTTCATAGAGGTATGACAATTCTAAGTATACGAACTAGCGTGTATAAGAAGCACAGATCACACAAAACTGCAAAAGGAGAAAAACGCATGTGAAAGTTTGAAACCTTTTTTTTTTTTTATCACAGAGTTGTTAGAAATGCATAATCTTTGGCCATAATGTTCAACAGAACTTTGAAAAGCACTGCAAGTTACTAGAACTGTCCTGCAGCATAGGTTGTGCCCTCACGGTCCTTGCGAGCCCTCTCTTCTAGCCGTGCCCTTTTCACACCACGACGACGGTGGGCCCTTGCTTCTGCTGTCAGACGCTCGGACATTCTCTTGATGCGCCTCGCATCGCGGGAATCACTGAAAGTAACTAGATCTCTAGATGGCAGTATGTTAGCTGTTCCAGGATGTGCTCGAAAGTAGCATGACCCTTGTTGAACGACAGGATTGCCATAGCTGCGGCAGTCTCGACAACCGTTCGGGAGACAAACTTAGTCTTGGGGCAAATTAGCCAAATTTTGCTGTTCAGGGATTCCGATGCGTTCTGGGTTTTACCTTTGATGCATCGAGTAAGGAGCTTCACATCCGTTAGCCGCTTATAAATGGGCAAAACAGCCAATCCCTGTGCTTTTGTCAGGAGAGGTGTGTGGCGTGGTGCAGGTTCACCAAGTGCTTCAGCGCGTTGATGTTTGCACCACGACTCTGTTCCTGCTGGGCAAAACTCGTGGCTGCCAGCATTGTCAGTAGAGCATGAGTGGAAGTACGAAGCCCATACTGCAGTGTACATATCCCGTACACTCCCCCTGTTGCTTGTATGGCAATCTGATAGTATGTTTGGAGCTTCTGAATGGCTGGCTCTTTCATTTTCTGCCCTCATGGTAATGGCACATGCAGCTTCCGTAGCGCGGTGCCAAGTCTCTTGGCCACATGATTAGTGCAGTCTTCTTTTTCTATATTGACAGCACCATAGACTTTTGACTCTGCAACTGCACTATATGCTTTGCTGTCACCGTCACTCAAGAATGTCATGAAATGCAGTGGGGTGTCATAAGTCAATGTTCTCTGCCAAATGCGCATTGCAGCCTCCGTTTCCATGGCATGGGAGGAACAGTCTGCATTTTTTTCACAGACTGGGCCGTGGAATGCCTGCCACACTTCCTCGTCTGGGCCCTTATCCTTGTGCCTACTGCATGTCAGGCAGTAATTTGATATGACCTCGAAGTCTAAGCAGAAGCCAGTATCTAAGGAGATAATTGCGCCAATCCCGTTGTGGCTTTTGTGGCCCCTCTTCTGCCAAGTGCCGTCGAACATAACAGCCACATCAGTTTTGCCTGCTACTTCTTTCGTCAACTCTCTGGATCGGCGCAAGTTTTCACTCACAGCTGCCATGGCAGCGGTGTGCACCTTCTTTGCTATCGAAAAAAATCCTCGGTGGTGCATTGGCTTTAAGAGTCCAATAATGGAGCAAAATCTCGACAATTGCTCATGCCCAATGCCGACAGCGCGTGCAGCCACCACCGCCTTCACATTTACAGCGAAACTATCTCGGGAGCTCCCACTGTCGTACCGTTGGCTCACTCGGCTGCTGCCGTCCGCCGTAACACGCAGTGACGTATAGGAGCACGAAAGAACAGTCGCTGAGCATTCGCTGTTTTCGAAATGAAGTTCGAGGAGCGACGAAAGTCTCTTGCGCTTTTCTGCCGGCTCCCGAACGGCAAGTTTTTGAATACCGCAAGCAGGGCATGCCGCACCTGCCAGAAGTGCCGTCAGCAAGAGGGTGTCGCACAAAACAGTCGTTGCACAAACCTCATCGCGCTGTCTTTCGTCTTTTTCGAAGAAGCCGAGCTTCTTTTCCGAAGCACTGACGAAAGAAAGTGCAGCATCAATCCCTTCATCGCAGCCGCTGTCGCTCGCGCACTCGTCGATGCCGCCGTCAGGCCTAGCACACATAGGCGCGTTCTCGTTCGTCGCCGTCGTTCGGGGCACTTTGCCTTCCCTTGAACTTGTGCTTCGTTTGAAACTTCTGCGGTCTCACGTTGCACTTTTTCGGACTTGTCATCGCGGAAATATGCGTAGACGCGCAGAAAAGCAGATGGACCAAATGCCGATGGCCGCCACCAACACAGCTGACAATGACTCGGTAGCCAATAGCGATCCGGCTTAAGGTGCCGCGCGTTTCAGACCGCTCAAACCACGTGATAAAAAGGCCTCGTTCTTTATTTTTTTTTGCCCACGTAAGAAAGTGGCGGTCATCGGAGCTGTAAGAAGAAGGCCTGACGCAACTTTCCCAACCGATCGCGATGGCGGGCGGCACTGCGACGGGGAGCAGCGCGCAGTCAAAGATGGTCAATATCGGCGCAAATTCACGAAATTCTGAGCCACCGCAATGCCTTCATACACATTTTTTTGCATTTTGCGGTTCGAATTTAGTTTTGAAATTTTCACAGATGAAAGAAGAAGGTTTGAAGATTACAATGCAATAAAAATCAGAAATATGGGAAATTTCGCTAAAAACGAGACTTTTCGACTCGCATCTCCCATTAAGAGAGTTGTCTCACCTGGGTGTGCGCGATAGAATGCTCTCCATAATCGAGAGTTACTTGTCCAATCGGAAATTCCGTGTCCGTGTGGGCAATATTCTCTCCCAAACATTTTTGCAAGAAACGGGAGTACTGCAAGGTGGTGTATTTAGTTGTACTCTTTTTATTATCAAAATGAATTCATTGCACCTGTCCATCCCCCGCAACATGTTCTATTCCACATATGTCGATGACGTCCAGCTTGGCTTTAAATCATGCAACCTAGCAATGTGTGAGCATCAGGTACAGTTAGGTTTAAACAAGGTCTCCAAATGGGCAGAAGAAAACGGATTCCAGCTGAACGCAGAAAAAAGCACCTGTGTCTTGTTCTCCCGAAAGAGAGGCGTGCACTCAGAACCTGGCATTGAACTGAACGGTCAATGTCTGTCTGTCAATGCGGAGCATAAAATCTTAGGCTTAATCTTGGGCAACAAGTTGATTCTCGTACCGCACATTAAGTATTTAAAAACAAAATGTTTAAAAGCCATGAATGTTATAAAAGTGTTGTCACTTACTACGTGGGGTAGTGACAGGCAATGTCTCATGAACCTGTATAGAAGCCTCATTCGCACCCGCTTAGATTATGGGGCCGTTGTTTATCAGTCTGCGACTCAAAGTGCTTTGAAGATGCTGGACCCCGTGCACCGTTTGGGCATCCGCCTTTCTACGGGTGCTTTTCGCACCAGCCCTATAGAAAGCCTTTACGTTGAGTCAAATGAGTGGTCGCTTCATCTGCAGAGAACTTACATGTCCTTTGTTTATTTTCTTAAAGTGAAAGCAGACAAGAAGCACCCCTCATACTCTACTATTATTGATTTGTCGAACTCCATTCTGTTTCAAAACAGGCCTTCGATGAGGCAGCCCTTCTCAGTTCGCCTGAAGGGTCTAGCTGAGGACACTGGAGTGTCAATTGAACACAGTTTAATGGCTCCTGTAGCATAGCCGCCACCGTGGCAGTGGCATACTATAGATTGTGATGTGTCTTTCCTAGAAGTTACTAAACATGCGCCTATTGCCCATATCCGAACATACTTCATGGAACTTCAACACAAATACACACGTCCTGAGTTCTTTACAGATGCCTCTAAGTCCAACTGCTCTGTGTCCTACGCTGCTGTTGGCCCTTCCTTTTCGGATGCTGGCCCCCTACATCCAGGCACAAGTATCTTCACAGAGGAAGCTTATGCGATACTTGTGGCAGCTAAACACATCAAACAATTACAAATACAAAAAGCAGTAATTTATACAGACTCCCTCAGTGTGGTAACGGCTCTGCACAGTCTTAAAAAACAAAAAAACCCTGTCCTCGTCTCACTTTACTCTATTTTATGCACACTCGACACACTCAACCAACATGTTGTAGTGTGCTGGGTGCCAGGGCACCGTGAGATTCAAGGCAACGTGATGGTGGATCAGCTTGCTGCATCTGTCCACGAAAGCACCGCCATTACACCCACATCAATCCCGGCCCTTGATCTTAAGCCGTCTCTCAAACGAAAGCTCAGGGACTACTGGCAGAGCAAGTGGGATAGATACATACAAAACAAACTACACGTTATCAAGCCACACCTTGGCCATTGGCCACCAGTATCAAAATCACGTCTAACAGAGGTAACACTAACGAGGCTAAGGATAGGACACACATACACGACACACTCATATCTTTTGTCCGGTGGCGATCCACCATTGTGTGACAGATGTGGTGATGCACTAACAGTTCTTCACATTTTAATTCAGTGCAAACAATTGGACACTCTAAGAAAACAACACTTTCCATTACCCTACCGACAATATATACCTTTACACCCTGCAATGTTCGTCGGTAGGGAACCGCTTTTTAGTCCTATATCATTGTTAGCGTTTTTAAAAGAAATTCATAGTTTTCATTTTATATACCCGGACATTCCGTAGCAGGACCTCTCCAGAGAGGTTTTCGCTGCGGTGGCTACACAACAAAGCACTTGCCTCACGGCCCTTGGACGCAAGGGTATGAACAAGTGAGGCACTTGTGCTAATGCCATACATGTCCACCATCGCTTTTATTATCACCAATTTTTGTCATCTATTCACACCACACGCACCTTTCACGGCATGGTCATGATTTTATTACTTGTATGTTTTTACCCGCCTTGCTGCGAGTAATTTTATGGCCCTTATACAGCCGCTAATCACAATGTAAATGCAATGAAGATGGTGTTCACTTCGTCCTTCCTTATGGTAAAGTGTAGGTCTTCGTCGAGAAGGGAAGGCTTTGTGCTAATGACTGGGGAGGCAATGGTATATGTGTGTGTGTACACATCCGTGCATGATTGTGTGCAAATGTGTGTGTACATGCGAGCACGTGCTCGTCTGCCTGTATGGGTGAGTGCACGCATGTGTGGGTGCGTCCTTTTGTGCGTGAGTGCATGTGGATACGTGTGTGCATGGGCACGTGAGTGCATGTGTGTGTGTGTGTGTGTGTGTGTGTGCTCTTCTGCGCCGTAGTGCATGCGTGCATATGTATGGTGTGCGCGTGCGTCCTTGTGCGTGCTCGTGAATGTGCCCACCTTGAGCTGCTCCGCATCTAAAATTACTCCTTTAAATTTTACTTAAAGCTTCTTTAGACAGCAAGTAGCATGCTACACTTTTTTATTTGTATTTACTTTATTTGATACGGGGTTACTGCGTTTTTCTACGCGTGAAAAAAACCCACCCTCTACATGTACCTCAAACGCTGAGCAGTGTCTATATCTGTATGAAATTTAATGCTGCTTGCGCTCAGCCATAACTCTCCACAGAGTTGCGAGATGCGCGCCATACCAGACTACTTCACGTAGGAGCACATTTGCAGGAAACTCCACTCCCGTAGCTTTCCCTTCATTGCCGAAACAAGTTGTCTGTGAGTAAAGTAAGCTTGTGCATTGAGGTTGTCAATACCCCAAGGGATCTCTGCCAACCTCCACGGTGCAGCTGAGCTATCCATCAGATCGTTTTGCTCTTCTGGAAGCGGTCAATAAAAAAAATTAAATAAATCAATCAGTTGAGTTCGCTCTCCTTTGTACTTTCTACTCATGTGCTGTAGAGGAAGGCACCAAACTGACTCACAGATCTCTTCACTTCGGTCACTATCATCACGACAGGAGCTGGGGCACAAAGAAGAGGAATATAGGGCCATTCCCCATCAATTTTTCTGTTTGTTTTATTTGAGGCGGTTTGGGGGGCTAAGAAAGATGAGGTGCACAGCTAACCTGCGGTCTGAGGTTTCTATAAAAAGCAACATCTCCAAGCTCTGCAAAACCATTCCGCATAGACAGCAAAAGAAAAGATTGGTAGTAGGCGTGCGCCGTTATACGGCGAATGGAGCGATCACGCCCCCTTTTGCGATTTCACCTCCTCTGTTCGAATAAGACGGCCAAAGGAACACCACCATGCGCGCCGATCCAGGCGGTCGTGTTTATACGAAATGAGGCTGGCAGCTAACTGCAATCTCGTGTAACTGTCCAAAATGTTGGTGTACGAGAACACAGCCACTTCAAGGAGAGCTACACTTTTCATCGCAAAGTCTCTTCGCGATGAGAGTTCAGGTTGTACAGTCGAACCCCGCTACAACGAAACTGACGGAGCGCGTAAAAAATTTCGTTCAAGAAAAAATTTTGTAGTGAAATTGAAAAAAAAAATATATAACTGATCTGAGCTAGCAAAACAAAGGAACTTTTATTCTCAAAATTCAAGAAGTGTTGGCTGCTTCCTATTTTTTCCCAGCAGCGTCAAGGCGTGATTCTCACCTATGCATAGCGAGGCCATGGTAAAAATCACGCTGAAACAATGCTTAAAACTGCCTTCGTGAAAGAACCAAACTGTTGCATTAAGGGGATATACTACTCAAAGACACTTTTTTCTTAATATTCACCCTGGAGCAATGTAGCTTCAGCTGTTTATGGAACTTTTTATGCTGATTTCAATTATATATATTTAGTTTTCTTGCAAGTTGCATACTTTTAGCCCTGCAACATGACAGTGAAGACCTTTTTGCCCGCTCTCTTTTCATTGAAACTTCCGTAATTTTTTACCATTCATAGTTCCTGATGTTTTAAATAAAGTGTTGAATGCAAATAACTAATTAGAAAGCACAAAATATGTAATAGGCGTGAAAAAATAATAGACGAAAAAAGTCAGTATTTCACCTACACTAGTAAAGGTTTACATACAATTTTTTCATTATACAATAAAATATTGAAATTTCAAACTAGATAATTGTATTTATCATACTTTAGAAAAAATTCAGGCAAAGTTTCATGCAGATTTGAGCACTAGAAGTTCCCAAAAAAGTAAGGGCACATTGAAAAAAAATGGCATTATTAGTTTTGAAGTTAAAGTTGAGTTTTTATTTATGAAAGATATCATTAAATCTGTTGAAATTTGCACATCAAAAAGAACAATCCTTCTTGTAGTAGCCACTGTTACTAAAATATGCTAGCACCATGAGTTTGTCCCTCTTAGCTTTTTCGAGCTGACTCCTCACAGACATTTCGCTCACAGAAAGGGCCATGAAACACTTGCCAAACTTCCGGTTCATCTGGCAAAGCCTTGTGCCAAGTGCAGGCTAGGAAGCAGTTCGACAGGACTGCGAAATCCAAGCTAAGTCCAGTGTCATGCCATTTTGCGGCCATGTTTGTGCCATATACCATTGTACATAATGGCAATGTCGTCCCCGCTAAGTTCCCTCACTGCAAGCTCTTTGGACCTCGCAAGATTGACGCTGACGTGATTCATTGCCGCATCAGGAACTTTTCGGCTGACGGGTGTGAATGACTTTTGATGCATTGGCTTTTGCAAGCCAACAACTGCCGCAAGTCGGACCAGCTGCTCCTAGCCTATTCCTACAGAGCGCGCCGCAAAACGGCTTTCACTTGCGAGCAATGGCTTTTTTCATTCATAACGGAGATAATTACACGAGAAAAGCATTGTTCAGCTGCGCTGCTTGACAAGACATGGACCCTGCAAATAGGCTGCACAGCACATACAGGCGCGCAGCGGCCAATGGCGGTCCCCGATTCGTACCACGCGATAAGCCAGTCGCGGCGCCCGAAAAACGGGCAGAAGCGTGTATGTTTTCTATTATTTCTTGCGGAAAAACAAGCAGAAGTGTGCATCTTTTTATTACTTCTTGCGCTACATTAGCGAGGGAAAGTGTTGTTATTTGAAGAGTGAGGCTTGACTCTTCAGCTCATGCGGCGCATTATCGTCGGCAAGGTGCTCGAGGACTGCACATTTTGGACCTTTTAACAGGCACCTTGTGCTCTTTAGATGTAATTTTAAAGCATTTCCAGTCAAGTTTCGACGTGTTTTTTTTTTTTTTCATATCAGTAGAGGTACTAATCTTATCAAAACAGGCGGAAATAAAAAAATCGGTAATTTCGGAAAAAGAACTCGCGTTTTTCGATTCGCATCTCCCCTTAACATGTTAACACCAGCAGCTGTCCGCCGTCAAAGTGTACCGTATTTACTCGCATAATCCTCGCATTCGCATAATTTTCGCACCCCCCACATCGCCCAACAAAAATACGTTTTTTCCCCTCGAGTAATTATCGCACCCCAAAAAATTGCCGCAATAATGTCGTCTGCTCTTCCCAGCCGTTGATGATGATAGCGTGCACCATCTCTTAAGCATCAAGCGTACTATTGCATTGAGATTCAATTCAATTAAAGCCAAGCCAAATCGGCAAGTGTGCGTTGCGACATGTTTTGTATGTTGTGTCAGTAATCCTGTCACGTTATGGGGCGATACTGAAGCTACACGGCTGCTTTCAAGTTGAAAGTGATTGATCATGTACTAAACAACGGCAACAGGGCCGCCGCCCTTCAGAGCCTACGAGTTTTGTTTTCGCTACTGGTGATGACAGCTGAAAGCCACCAAGACGCGTTGGACCTGCCGTGTGCATAAGACTGAGATTGATGGTAAACTTTATTTCTTCAGAAGGAAACTGCGGACGATTCTGTTGAATAGCCATCAACCCATTACTAACATCCTACTCTTACCTTTTGAGGGCTCCTGTTGAGTGAGGAACGCTACCGCTACGCCCTCAGCGCCCGCAAGCTTTACGTATGGTATTCTAATTTTCGGCTATTTGCTCGCACTTTTTGTGTCTCAAATAAATCTTGCCTTGTATTGAACTTCTGCTTTTATTTTTGAGGTAAGTTTTAAGTAGTACTTCTCAAAGCTTTCTATTAGTTGCTGGTGTGAGAATCCTGATTTGCAGCCACTTCTTTTTCTTTTTCGCTCTGTACGTTTTCGTGTAAACTTTTTCCCGAGTAATTCTCGCACCCCCCAACTTTGCATCAGTTGTCCGCCAAAAAAGTGCGAGGATTATACGAGTAAATACGGTATCTGACAATGCCGAGATGGAACAGGGTATCGTGGAGCGGCGACTTTTGCATTATAATATGCCATTTTTATCATCCATCACTTGCGGCTAGCGGATTTTGTTGATAATGCGGATGAACAGCCGCTCTGTTTCGTTACCACACTGGCCAAGCGCGAACATAATGATGAGCATCGGAATCGATAAGGTATGTTCCGCGGTTGCACCCAGCAGCTATGTGAAGAAAACTATAAACTGAGCTTCAGCTTCAGTTCGTCTGCGGCTCTAAAGCAAGCCAGTGGCAGTCTTATTGCCATCGCTATCGAGCAATGGTGGTGCCCATGCTTGCTGAACAGCGGCAGAATAGCGGTGATTTCTGGTGGTGCCAACACATGTTTTAGGTTTCGTTGACGCACTTTCAGGCTCTGAGAATGCATCAAAATGTTAAAGATTGGGTTTACTGCAAAGCAATAAGTATCTGAGCCTGGAATTGCATCGCAAATTTTCGTTGAAGCGGGACGTCCAAAGAAAAAGTGTTTATTGTGGTGACAATATTTATGCATTGACTCCTATGGACTGCTGGGGGGAGTCGGGAATTTTTCGTTGTAGCGTAAATTTCATTGAAATGGTGTTCGTTGTAGCGGAGTTCGACTGTAGAAGTGTATGCGAGCCACCCGCTGATGACTTCAGAGATAGCGTGTGCCCCAGCGATCACAACCACGTCCCGAGCATTTAAGTTCATATCTGTTGCTTGAGCGACACCCCCCCCCCCCCCCCTTCCCCGTTTTTTTTTAATGCTCTTCAAAGACAAGTGGAGCCCTTCCTCTCAGCTTCAACTACAGGCAGAGATGGAAGTGTTGCTTCAATTGCTTCTAGCTGTTCCAAATGAGAAATGCTGCTCGAAAGTGCAATACTTGCTAGTCACTGCTCCAAACCTGCTCCAAGATGGTGTTGGCAAACTAAAACGAATGTAGTTGAACCATGGGACCATCCCATGAGCCTAAGCGAAATCAGAAGCAAACTGTATACACTATCAACCTAGGAGATGATTTAGACTTCAACCAAAAGTTTTGCAGAAATCCGACGTTTTGAAACCAACTTGGTTCCATCCTCGGGGGTCACTGCGGAGCTACATAGCAGCGGCGTCTTCAAAGCACTCGCGGGCTGGATAATGACCCTCCCTCTCTCTCGTTTTGCCATGGAGCGCAGTATGTGTGTATACACCGGGGGAAGAGTTCCGAGAGAGCGGTTGATGTTACTGGCTGTCCTCTGTATGTGCCACGACTCGAGTAATAACCTTCTCCTCGAGTTCGGCTCGCTTTCAAGGATGGCCGTCGCTTCGGAATTTATCCGGTGATCCAACGCCTCAACATGTTCGACGACTGCGCTGTGCTTTTTATGGAGCTTCCGCACATCATTGGCGGGTTGCTCGAGTCGTTCCGGTAGGTTTTTCGTCTCGCCAATATACGAAGAGGGGCACTCGGCGCACGGAATTTTGTAAACGACACCGGAGGTCCTGTCCATTGTTGGCCGGTCTTTCGGGTGGGGAAGGAAGCGGCCCAACGTACACGAAGGCACGTGTGCGATGCGAACCCCTTCCTTCTTGAAGATCCGCGCTAACATCTCACTGGTTCTCTGAACGTATGGAACTGGTACTCGTTTCGGGGGGGGGGGGGGGGGGGCTGTTAATTAATGTTGATTTGGGTTTTTGTATCCTCTATTGCTCTGTGCGGTGGGTGGCGGCTCGAATGAAGTTTTTTGGGTATCCGTTTTTTTCTGAGGTGAGCAATTACGCGAGCCTCCTCTTTCTTTCGCTCGGTGTCATTAGAGCATAAGTTCCTAGCTCTCTCGAGTAGCGTGGTCACAACCGAGGCCTTGTGGCAGGCGGGGTGGGAAGAATCGAATTAAAGGTAGCGGCCAGTGTGCGTTGGCTTCCTATGAACGGAGAACTCCAGGCCGTTGCGCTTTCTTGCCACCTGGACGTCGAGAAAGGGCAGGCAGTGATCGCTTTCATACGCGGGCGTGAATTGTATGGCTGGGTGCTCGGAATTTAGGTGCTGTCTAAAGTTTTCAACTTCAGACGTCTTCATGACGCAAAAGCAATCGTCCATATAACGGAGAAAAAGCTTGGGTCACGGCGAGAAGGAGCCGAGTGCTTTCTCTTCTATGTACTCCATGGTCAGGTTTGCCATCGTGACTGAGATGGAAGCTCCCATCGCAGTTCCACTGTTCTGCCTGAATATAGTTCCTTCGTAGGAGAAGTGCATACTGGACAGGCAGAACTCCAGTAGATGGCAGAGCTCGTCAACCGCCAAAGGAGTCCTTTCACTCAGGCCTGCAGTCCCCCTCAAGTGCGGAACGGGCAGAGGAGACAGCTAAGGGCACTGGCTCATTGGTGAACAATGAAACGACGTCAAATGAGACCAGGCTCTCGTCATTGTCAATGCTCACATCCGACGCTAGCTGCATGAAGTAGCTGGAGTCATGAACATGAGTTGGTGACTTCCGGGCTAGGGGGGCGAAGATTCAGTGTAGAAAATTTGAAAGGGCTCGGCGTGAGGAGGAATTGAACTCTACAATTGGTCGGAGTGGGACGTCAGGCTTGTGAATTTTTTAGTAGTCCATAGAAACTCTGTGTGTATTTATAGCAGATCAGTCACAAATAAAGTGTTCTGAGATTGGGTAATGCTTGAAAATTTCCGCGAGTAGCTTGTTTAGCTGTGTCTGGGTTTGCTTTGTTGGGTCCTTCACTAGCTGCGTGTATGCGTCCCCTTCTAGAAGAGCTGAAAGCTTCCGATTGTAGTTTCCACCATCCAACACCACCATTGAATTGCCCTTGTGGGCGGGCAAGATGACAATGCTCCGATCCCGTCGGAGTTTCCGAAGTGCCTTGTTCTCCTCTGTGGTCAAGTTCCTTTTCCTTTGTAACAGTAATTTCGAAATGATCCCAATTTATTTCAGCCTAATTTCTTCTCTGACGCCCGTCCTCACGCTCTGGACGGCTTCCTGTACAGCCGCGACAAGTTTCGGTAGACGGGGCGTCGTTGACATGTTATAGCCGCGTCCCTTTGCCAGAACAGGAGTTTCCCGATCAGTGAGTGAACGAGATGAAAGATTGGTGACAAACCTGGAATTCTGGATGCTTTGGGTGGAACTCCGGTCCAACAGGTAGGCGGAAGTGATTATAAATGAAAAGAAGAGAAAAGTGAGCCCTGTAACTGTCTCTCAGGGGGAGGACACCTCAACAGTAGCTCATGAGGGATGGGAATAGAGAAGGGAATAAAAGGATAGGATTAAAAGGTAGATAGAGAGAGAGGAAGGACAGAGCGAGGCGCAGGGACAGGGAGCGACGGAAGTAAGGAGAAGACAGGAAAGATGGACATGGTTGCAGGAGTCCGAGGACGGAGCACCACTGGTGAGAGGTTGTCGGCGACAGGAGATGGTGTAGGGCTAATCCACTTGGCTAGAGCTACACTGTCGTCGTAGGGGACCGGCGTCTGGAGGTGGCGTAGGACCAACGCAGTTGGCCAGAGCTGCATTGTCGTCGGAGATCGCGAGGGCACAACCGGTCGGCACGGAATCCAGCACGGAAGAGTTTCTTATCCTGAGTGGTCCGGTGCTTTTTTGCTGTCGATGCTGCAACGGAATCCGCGAACGCGTCAACCGCAGACATCAACTCAGGGATGCGGTGCTCAAGTTGACCCTTGGTGAAGAACAGGTCCAATTCTTTTTCCGTAGAGAGGCGTTAATTTCATGAAGACGGCCATTGATCAGTCATTGTTCGGCTCTCGTGACGACTTCTACGCCTTCAGGGGTCGAGACAGGTCGTTTTAGGCGCAGGCTCTGAGGAACGACTTTCTGTTCTTTGCAGGTGCGGCTGAAGTCGAGATGAGTCTTGAAGACTGAGACGCCTTCCTTAATGCGTATGTAGCACTTGACGAGCTGCATGGTATCGTGTCAGAAGTCCTGGCTGATTGACTTGAATGTAAATGCATTGCTAAATCTCAAGGGGGACATTTACATTCACTATCATCCTAGTATGCTACTCAGTGACGTAAATCGAGAAAAATCTCAAGGGTTGACATATATGAAGCCATGGTGTCTAATTCATATTGACACGTGCGGTTCTTTTGGTTTACGAAGGAAGCCGCTATCACTTTCTGTTAAGCGCAACGCAGGCCGCGTTTATCTTGTATGCCACTCTGGAACGCGTTACGACGCGTGTATAAAAAGCCGGCGCAGTGCGCCACTGGGGGTCTTTTTTTTTTTTTTTTCCGTCGGCCGACGACTGTTCACGCCGCTGTTGCTGTGAGTTGTGTTTGGCCCTGTTTTGCTGGGCACAAGTTCGCCCAATAAACAGTTCGCCTGACACTGCCCTGACTCCTGCGTGCTTCCTCTCAAGTGCTGCGTGTATCACAACCTCGTGACAATATTTTTAATATGAGATGTATTTTTATTTATAGAAGAATTAAATCATGCTTTCAAATAAAAAAAAACGAGCACGGTGTCCAAGCTCGAGCAATGGCATTGTTCTATTTACTCTTTACTCTTTTTTTTTTCAAGTTTTTTTTTATTTCCATAGCTCGCACAGCTGAGGGGCATTTAACACAGGTACGCAGTAAAAGATAAAAAGCCTTTTAAAAAGTTGATTGCTCTAAACTTAACTGTTGACTCAGTTATCATGTGCTAAAGCTAAATCTCAAGGGGGACACTTGCAAGGGCTGTTCTCCTTAGCCTGAACACAAGAAAAGTGCCAGCTTCCTTGACCCTTCCCCGCTCTCCTCATGATTTACACAAATGATGCTGTTATACGGCTTGCATAATAGCTGCATACTAGCATATGGCATATTTAACAATAAATATAATTATTAGATAAATATAAATATTTATTAGTCATTAGGAACGTGCATCTGCTCCCAAAACACCAATAGGAACACTATGCTGTAGCATTTTTTTCTTCTCTGAAGACACTTGAGCCTGCTCCAAAGTACCATTTTTTCTGCTTCAGAATCTGCTCCAAAAAACAAAATGTCGCTTCAATCACTGACTACAGGCCTCCTGGACGGGGGTATCGGATGTTATCGCACGCACCCTCAGTGTCCCGGAGAGGGGCCGGCTAGATTGTGTGATCTTTGCTTCAACCGCGTTCGTCGCCCTTGCTTCTGCGCTATTACCCACGGATACAACATACGATGCGCAAGGGTATGGTATTGATACGGGGCATGAAGGCAATGGCAAAAACTCGCTGGCAGTGTCCATATAATTTTTATCGCAATAATGAGGCTATTACACAATTTATAAATTTAGCTTTCTGTTTGAAAAGTGCAGCAAATGTTGCTACAGAAGTGCTTTGAACAGGGCTACATCTGCTCTGAATGTTCCCATTGCTTTATACTTGCATGAAAAGGCCCTTCTGGCTGCTTCAAGCTTGCTACAGAAAGCACATTTTCGTGCTCCCAGGACTGCTTAAGCCCATGCACCTTGTTCCACCCCTGCGTATTCTACAACTCGCGCCCTCCGGGCGGCGGAGATGGGCTGGATTGTATGACCTCTGCTCCAGCCGCTTTTGTCACTTCTGCTCACGCGCTTTTACTAGCGGATAGAACATGCGATGCGCGAATGTGTGTTATCAATTCGGAATTTATACACATGATGACAACAGCAAAAACTTGTCGGGAGTCTCCATATAATTTTTATTGCAATAATGAGGCTATTGCACAATTTAGATGAGTGTTTAAAAACTGCAACATCGAATAAATGCAGCTTCACAGGTGCTTTGAACAGGGCTAAATCTGCTCTGAATGTTTCAAGACAAACCAAATCTGCTTGCGATAAAGGGCCTGTAACCAGCTCCGATATTTTTTCGAGCGTTTCAAGTAAACGCGCGCATCATGTGCAGAATGCCATCGCGATCAATGATTCTGCACATGCCAGCGCCACAAATTCCAAGAAACAGTTCCTCCTCCTTTCCGGGCCTCCGCATGACGCCCCGTGCCACATCTCTTACGCGCCAAGCCAAATATGCCAAACATGCTGTGACTGGTCGAGCAAGAGCCTACGACTTCCGGTCAGTCTGCAAGCAGCTGCTCGTGCTGCTCATTGTTGTTCGACGTGTTGCCCTTGTGTGTGTAACATGTGCGGGGCACGGCACATCCCCATACGGGTGCATCACGTTGGCAATCTTTTGAAAGCGTGCGCACAATGCAGGTTCCATATTGGCATGATTACAGCAGCCACGGTTCGCTAACAAGCACAAAAACTAATGGAGTCAACGGCCGGAGTTGCGGCAACCGGAAGTAGACTTATTTCAGGCAGTGCGTCTGCGCTGATGTACGCCACGGGAGATTGGGAGGGGAATGGGAGGGGCACTCGGCGAGAAGGCAAAGCGGCGTGGGAGAAGATACGAGCGGAGGGAGGCGCAGGAGGGAGTGAAAAGTGTGGTCATCACGGTTTCGATGATCAAACGTGTCTAACTCCGTTATACTGCACTTTTCGAAAAATTCTCACGGCTCTCTGTTCGTCATACACTCATCCACAGTTTCGTCACCACAAACTTAATTTTAACCTCTGTGTGGTTTATGGGCCCTTTAAACTTGAAAGAATCGCAGCAAAAAGACCCTCGAGTCATATTGAATACTAATGTGCGCACTTTAGAAGAGACGTTGGTCTTGAAATGAATTTTTATTATTGGAGATACTGTAATGAAATTAGATGCGTGTATGTATTTCTTCCTCCTCTTTTAAAAAAATATAATTAGTTTTAATGTACACCAACTAGTTATCAAATTGTGAGAGCATAAGTGAAGTCTAATTGTGTCATTTCTTACGAGTCATTAATGCTTTCCTGTCGCAGGAAAATAAGCAGTCTTTGGGTGGTCTAGTACAAAGTTTTTTTTACTGCTACACCATATGCTTTATATCATCACGTATAGATCAATTGGTAGCAGAAGGATTGTGCTTTCTAATGGTATTATTTTCAAACATTTCCGAATATTTTTTGTAGAAAAATATTTGATGGAAATCTTTAAAAAAATGTGAAAACTCCGTAAAACCCTGTGTGCTGCTTTGCACCGACACAACCTAAAGAAATTTTCAAATATACATTCCAAAGAAGGAAGCTATGTACAACATTGCTGCAAATTCGAGTTTTCTATCTGGACAAGTTAATTTTACGCAAAAAAAAAAAGCATTAGCCATTGTGGCTCTTCCGAAGCGCCACGGGGCACTGCAGAGCGCAATGCGGAGGTCAACACCCGGCCGTCTCCTCACGCAAAACTCCACTATCTGTGCCGCCGCTGACAAGTGATCCTGTTCAAACGACGTTTACGCCCTGCAGATAAGAACTGCGACCTTTAGAACACGCCAGATGTCTTTACATCTGATCGCCACCGCGATGAAACGGTTCGCAGTAGAAAGCCGAATTACTGGTGGATACATGTCGACGTTTCAGGGCTACTTGACGCTCATTCACCGTCTGTGCTAAAGTCTCATGAATCAAAGTCATCTCCCGAGTCTTCGCTGCTACCACCGTCGCAAAATTCTGATGGAGACTGATTAGACTTCCTTGAAATTTTCCGTTCCCGAGGGGCAGTTACTTGTGAAGTTGATGCCTTCGAAAATGAGCGCGACGTCTAAAAGGCGTTTTAAAAAGTCTCTCCCGTGGCGGAAAAAAAAACACAAAAGCGAAACTAGAGAAACAGTTCGCCTTTTATGCACCAAATGGCGCTAATCATCCCAAAGTGCTTCGAACACGAGAAAATGTTTATTCAAACCATCGGCAGCATACTGTTGATGAGTATAGGCGCAGACAGGAAAGTGTTATGGCACTTTACCTCAATAATTTTGGGTTCTGTTTAAGATGCAGCTGTAGTCAAAGACCTGCCATGTGGAGCTATGATATTTATATTGTTGCTGAGATACATCATCATATAAAAATTCCCATTTTCATTGATCCTCCACAATTTTGAAATTTTATTAGCTCACGTTATCGTTCATAACATTTCATATGTCCCTCTTAGCCACACACACAAAAAAAGCATAGCTCCACAGTCCTGCTTCTTACTAGTTCAACGATATAAAATTTGAAAAAATTGCTTCACAAGAACATGATGAAAAGTTCCGTAAGTTTGGTCAAGATGGCAAAAAATGTGAAGCCGAGAAAATCGCATTTGAAATTTCGATATACGCTGCAAAATATTCTATAAGGATCTTTTACCACAAATGTTATACTCGTGTTCCCCATTTATTCCCCTGCGAAATAAAAGAAAATGTGCCTTATTTCAACTTCAGGATCATGTCTAAAAATATTTCCAATGTGGGAAGCATTATCAGAACCTCACCATAAGAACCTGTTGAGGGGTTCTGGAAAAACCGTAGGGTATGGGGCTAAAAAAAACTAGCTGTAAGGCAGCATGCTGCCCGGGGTAATAAGTTGCTGTGTTTCGGACCCTCAAGGGACCATGAAAATGTCAGAAAAATCAAGCATCTGTCCGGAAAAACGAGTGCATGCAAAAATGCCCCGTTTTTATTGGTATTTTTTGCTGACGCAGAAGGTCACTGCTGTAGTGCGAAATTCTTGTTGCAATCTTGTAAATACATAGCTTAGGTGGCTCTGAAAAGAGCCGTTTATGTATAAAAAAATCGATGTGACCGGTACTACCTCAGTGGTCAACACGTTAGCCCAAAAATAGTCTCCTATTTTCTTTTGCATGGCATTCTGCTTGCCCGCGATGATGTTTGTCTCAATTTCAGCTACACGTCATGCTGTCGCTGTTCACCGATGACAGTGTCATCAGTGCTCGCGTCGACTCCGAGCTCGTTGGCTGTCGAAAATTTGATGGCAAAGGCTATAGGCACTGACTCCAAGGAGGTCGAACTTTAGCTGGGTAGCCAACTTTCCTGACAAAAAAGTCTTCGTGTGCACCGATTTCTCAACTTGCTGCGCCTGCTCCTCTGTTGAAAAGTACGTAGTGTCAATTTGAAGTGCATCGCTCGTCGAACTTAGTCCCAGGGCATTGTTGGTAGACAGTGCGGTTGAAGTTTTTAGCGGATCCAACCGGTCCGGCTGCGACTGCCACTAGCTGCCAAAGGGCACTTGCGGCCGACAGCTTCTTGTTCTAAGGCTGTTTTTTATGGCTTTCAAAAGCTCGTCACGTCAATAGTTTCATACGAAAGTCTCGAGGCATCTTGATGGCGGTGAAAAAGTACCAGTGCAAATCAGAAACACAGTGCGTCGAGGAAGATGCACGATCACAAAGCAGACGCACACAAATGGGCAGCCACGGCGGTGAATGCAACACACACACACAAAAAAAAGCTGACGCGTCGGTCACTTCAGTCAATGGGAGACTCGGAAAGGCATGCTTGAAAAGCGCGCCGCGAGAGGGCCAATTGGCGATCTGGAAACAGCCTTCAGAAAACCCGCGACGGCAGCCATTCCACTTGAGTGACGTCATTTTGAGATTGCGCAAACTGTGCACAAAGAAAACAGCTTCAAATCAAGCCCAAGATGACTGCGCTCGGTCTGCAGCAAGGCGCATGGCTCGCGCGCGGGAAGTTCGAATAAATTTTGTCCTTTTGGGGCTATTTTAGAGCGACCGGGGTGCATTGAAGGCTGATTTTATCGCGTCTCCTCACCGAATTTAGCGTTGAAAATTTGAGAGTAGGTGTTCAAAAGTACAAATGCCTCGAAAATAAGCTTTGTAAAAAAATCAATTTTTTGGACCATTTTTGACCGTTTTAAAACCCGCGTCCCCTCTTAAAGTGTAGCTGAACAATGGCGTACATATTTACTCGTCTCAATTCATGTTTGACCCATTACTTCGAGTGTTGTCCACAAATTTAATGTTAGTGCATATTTCCAGAACCGTACAAGGCCAGCTATAACATAACATACTAACCAATTACTCATTTACACTTGCTTTAAGTAATGCATTGAAATTCTACTCACCACTTGTCTATCGCTGCCTACGCTCTGGTAATGTCGCGTGGGTCGCTGCTGCTTTTTGTTTCAGTCATTTTGAAGCTGACAGCTTAGCGATTACTTACTAGCACCTATACACTCAGAAGCATTGCTGTGTTTTGACTGTCCACACCGAAGAACAGCAATTCCTTGTGTACAGAGCCCATACGCTGCATACACCGCTGCAGATCCCCACACACCGACATAGTGGTGAAACATAGCAGATTCTAGATGGCACTGTGGCAGAAAAAATGGCAGCCTCCTTGTGAAATCGCTCAGTAGGGAGGAAATGCTTAAACATGCATGTCTGTCTGCATATCTCACTGGACGTTGCTGTTGATGAAATTCTATTATAATATCAAATACCTCAGAAAAATAACATGGCAGCCAAGATGTGTCATTCAGCATAAGCTAGAGCCTTTAAGATTGGAGGGTGCTGTCTCTGAGGCTGGAAATGGCCCTCATTCTGAAGCATGCTTGTGTGGCTAAAAACTGTTCTAAATTGTAATTAGTTGTTTCATGGCAAACTGGTCACAATTGCACTGCTGGGAAGATGCCTTTGTTCATCTGTGACTCGAGTGCGTTTACAATCCTTTATGCATTACTGTGTAAAGTGCAATTGATTAAGTATTTTTTCTTGCTGCCTTTTGTCAGGTCCTTCTGGAGTAACTATCAAACCAAAGAAAGAAAATGTGGCTGAAGAAACTGATCACACCATGCGAGAGACTCCCGATGAGCCATCCAGGGTTGAGCCTGTCATGCTGGAGTCTGAAGCTGATGGCCAGTCCGAGCCAGTGAAGGAAGAGATAAAGGAGCAGGATGACCTTCAGGAGGAGCACCAGGCAGAGGAGCAAGACGCACCAAAGCATGAGGCAGCTTCGGCAGATATGTCAGTCTTGGATGAGCAAGAACAAACCAACGTTCCCAGCACCAATGGCTGCAAAGACTCGAAGGAAGAGGTAGGGGAGAAGCCTGTGGCGGCTTCTCCGAGCATTAGCGCCGCTCCAGCTACCTTCAAGGCTGCTTTGTCAAAGGCTACGCCAGCCAAAGCACCAGGGAGAAATTTAGCAGCTCCTAAGGCTGCTGCCGCAGTAGCAAAGCCCGCTGCCACCGTAGCCGCAAAGCCCGCTGTAGCAATACCTAGGCCTACTGCCCCTGTATCGAAGCCCACTGCTGCAGTATCCAAATCCACTGGCACAGTAGCCAAGCCACCTGTTGCTGCCGCAAGGGTACCTGCCGTCAACTCTGCTGCCTCAACTTCTGCCTCTGCTGCTGCAGGCACCAAGAAGCCGCCAGCTGTGGCTCTCCCAGCGCCAGCTGTGACAACTTCTGCCTCTGCTGCTGCAGGCACCAAGAAGCCGCCAGCTGTGGCTCTCCCAGCGCCAGCTGTGACTGTCCCAGCGCCAGCAGCAGTAGCAGGCAGGGGCGGTACGGCGAGGGGTCGTGGGAGGGGGGTGGCTCCAAAGGCAGTGAGAGCTCGTAAACGCTGAAAGTTGTCACTTTTTTTTTTCTTTTCTGCCAGTCTCCTTGATGGCGTGGTGATTCTCATTTCCGCAGCCTCTTTCCCTTTTTCATTTCTTTTTACTTTCTTTTTTTATTTTTCTGGCCTTAGATAAAGGTATCCAAGCCATGGCCAGCCCTTTTTTGTGTGCTAACAGTTGTCATTGCATGGCGTGTTTGAAAGTGCCTCACCTCAGTATATTTAAGTGTGGGCACGTGAATGTTTGAACAAGAGCAGCTGGCATGCTTCCTAAGAGGTCTATGGTAGTCAACATTTCCTATCTCTGTATGTTTTTATTTCTTCATTTCTTTCACCATTTCTGTATGTCCTTTAGGACAAAAGGTCATTTGATGCATGCATCATCTTTTTCACTGTCAATTCACTTTTTAAATTTTCTATTGACACTGTCCGAGACTCGGCGCGCTATTTTTTGTGGCAACAGTCATTTCTTGTGACACCAGTTTTTGTGACATTTTTGTGACATTTTTTGTGACAACAGTTAATGTCCGACTTATTTTCAAGTGTGAAAATTCTGTGCACTTCAGTTCAGGTTGAAGATTGTGTGAACTATTGAAATATGCATGCATTAACTACCATATTTTTTTCCCATGGGGGCCACATATATTTTCATGAATTTAGAGTCAAGTGATTGAGTGCAAACCGAGTGCCACTGCACATATGGGGGTAGTGGAACTGCGTTGCCACTTTGGCATTTTGCACCTTTGACATGTGCACTCATGCACAAGTGAGCATCTAAAAACAAAACTCACGTGCAGGTATCTTGGAGAAACTGCCATCCTAGCTTTATTTGCTGCCCTGTTTCAAGCTTGAAGCCACAGAGCTGCAGGAATGCTGCCACAGTGTTGAAAGTTGCAGACCTAAGACACAACATTGTGTGCAAGCATCTGGGATGAGAGGGAAACTGGAGTAGAAATGTTGGTCCATAATGGGGTTTCAAGGGTAAGATTTGTAGCAACCATACATTTTTCGGGCAGTTAAAGCCAGCACTGTTGGCTGTTTGTAAAACAGACGGTGCTGACTGCTGCTGTCTCTATTAAATAAAGCCAGACCTCTGCCCTCTTGGTAGGGGCTCAAACGAAAATTGGTGGTAGTGGACAGGGAAATAAAGCTAGGTGTGTGCTATCTTTGTTGGGGGTGAAAAGGTTTACCCGTGTGTAAGAAAAAAAAAAATTGATTTGCATGTCGCAAGTGCTTAACATTCCCAGTTTTACTTGACAGAAGTTGCTTGATGTGTGCTGTGGTTTTTCTGTGAAAGCATCAAATGTTCTTGGCAAATTACGTTGATGGTCATGTCTTGAAGAACAAGCTCGAGAAAACATTACCTATGTGGACAACAGTGATCTCATCTTATGGTTAGTCTAGTAATTGACAGAACCAAAGCACTTTATTAGCAAGTGTTCACTATCAGGCAATCAGGCAAACCTCTAAGTCAAAGGTAAACTAGGGACAACCACTGGCTTCACCTCCGCTTCTAAGAAGGTGTGCAGAAGGTGTGCGAATTTTTACTTCAATTCCAGCAGTTTTTTTGTTTTTTTTAATATATACTGTACAGTCCCCGGCACTGGTCGTGTCTAATTTGTTGTTAGAGTTTCTCATGAACACAAGAAGCATGTGCAGTCCACATTGATAACTTTTCCTGGGCTTCCTCCACCTGTTTTTTGTTACTTTTTTGGAGGACATCTTATTTCCAGCAGAATGCAACCACTGTGTCACCACTTCATGTTGTCTAATCTACGGCTAGCTTGCACCGATTTCTGCTAACACACGATGTGCATGGTACTTTTTTGTCACATTTCAGCTTTGAAGTGCAACCTTTTAGTTCAGCAGGTGCTGCTGCCACAAATGCTAGATTGCAGACACTTAAACCACCCAGCATGTTAGACTTTGTTGGCTCTGAGATAATCTTGAATATAGGTACAAGCTGCTGCATGTTGTTGAGAAAGATTGTTGTTGAGACTACAGACGGCGACAAGCTAAAAATAAGTTTGGCTCCGCCTACAGTCGGCAATTGTGCTATTAGTACTGCTAGCCAACTTTAATTTGTACATATAAACCATCCAATTGCATTTTCCTCAGTCCCATGTCGTCACGTAATTTTGTACAAGGCTGTGTGTAGTGTGCAAGAATATACACCATTTGAACATGTGTGAACCTCGAAAATGGGTGTAGATGCTTCAGCCAGCTGCATTCCTGTAATTTTCGTAGTGTCCGAAGCCTTTTGGCACTACAAGTAGTATTTTTCTATAGTCTGGAACAACATCGACTAGCATGGCATGGGTATTAGTCAAGTTGAAATTGTATAGGCATACCTTTTTCGTTATTCCCATAACATCAATCAATCTTGCACTGCAGGTAATAATGTATGGGTTTCAGTGCTGCCATATGGAGCTGTTATGTATATGTAACAACTAAACACACAGTGTTGCGGTAGACGCCTGTGCACGGAAACTTTTCAGTTGCGACGTTTCATGACCGTGTCACTTTCACATCGCGTCGTGTAAAAATACAAAAAATTCGTTCGACAGCACGAGGTGGCCTTGCCCATGCAGTGTATATAAAATCTTCTATACTCGCTACAACAATCGACTACTTTAGCATGGTAATTGTCAGGGCTACGGAGCAAATTCTTTTTAATGAAAACGTCCAAATTTTCAAAAGACATGACTGTTCCGATAAACAATTTCTTACATATTTTGGAATGGTTGAGTGCATTTTAAAGGAATAAAGTGCGGCACCTGCACGCCAGCGCTGGCAAAGACTTCAAAGCAGCCGCAGGGGATGCAGGATAGTCGAGGCGGTAATGCGGACTAGTTGGTTATCTGCATCTTTGTTCTATTGCACTACCATAAATGAATGCGGATGTGGGGTGCACGTGTTCCTGTTCGGCTACTTGCCTTTCTCCACCTCCCTTTTTCATTCCACAAACGCACTATAATGTGCCCCTCTGTTCTCACCCCCCCCCCCCCCCCCACACACACACGGGCGAATTTTTCAGTCACTGCTGTTCGTAACAGTTTTTAAGAACAGTAGTGGGAGCTGAGTGGGATAAGTCGTGGGCTACTGCTGACACGGCCATTACTGGTGGCGCCACGTCTAGTTCACGGCGCAATGTAAAAAAAACAACAACGTTGAATTCGTTGGGATCTACTAGTTTTTGTGTGAAATGAAGACTGTGTCCACCAATTTAAGCACCTAATCTCTTAGTTTGGCTTGAGCTATGAGCAGCAAAAAGTTAGTTCAGTATTTTTCTCTCTCTCTTATAGGGTGAGATCGGCCATTTAATTGCATTCGTGCGTTCTCATCATGTGTAGGAGTTTTGTACAACAAAAAGGCTGGAAGGGAACGAAAGCTCAAGTTTGCGTAGCGACGACAACCCTGCGCCTGGCGCTGGTGGCTAGCTTGTGGGAATTTGAGGATAGGCACGGCAGAGGGTGCAGGCGACAGACACAGTGTGTTTCGCCAAAGCGGGAGCACGAGCGACGCGCGCAGAACGTGTTCTGCAGTTGGTCTAAGGACTTTGTTGCGGTGCCGTCTGCTTGGCACGCCAAAACGAGACATTCACTGTGCGAAGCTGCCTTTCCGTGATGAAAGAAACGACCCCATGGAAGCATCGTGAGGTCTGAAGTATTGTTGTGTTGTGGGCTGCCACAACAATGTTGACAACACCAAAGGATGCTCTCCACGTGTGCAACTGTATCAGTTGCCGGAAAGTCATGCCGGGGAATCGAGAGCTGAACCGCATTTGCGAAAGATAGACCAAGCATGACAGGAGAGCTGGAAAAAATGAGATGGGAATTTTAACTTGATCGCAGTAGTTAAAGCTCAGCTTGATGCCTTGCGGCAATGTCAGTGGGTCATGTTCCCGTGGCCCAGAGGACGTGACTCTAAAACTTCTCTCGGACATTTTAATGCCATGATCGTATCAGTTCTTTTTTTTTTTTTTCATTTTTAGCAGGCCGCAAACGTTTGCACATGACATTACATGGCTGATACTGCTCGATATCTTATAAAAACAATTATGATTTTCATGATCGTCGACACAGCACATTGAGAGAGAGCAGCACGCCTTCATGTCGACAGAATGAGACTCGCCTCGAGGCACACGTCGTACACAGTATTGTTACGGACCTGAAAAATGCATTTCGCATTGGCTCGGACGTCCTCGTCTTCTATCGTCTCCTCTTCGTCATCCTTTATACTCTTTTTGTTAGATTTGCTTTTCAGAAATGCTTGCCCAACTCTGAGATCTTTTTGAAGCCGCACTGCAGGAAGTATATTTTGAGGGGACTAAAACGCACCGTGCGCGCTCTGCACAGGCACTTAAACGAGCGGCAGTGCATTCGTGGGAAGGGAAAATTCGTGACATACATACCCCATTTCCACTTTTTGATCAGATATGGCGCTGCTTGTTGCAGTGCCATATTATGGACATAGGCGTGGGCACTGGGAGGTGGGGCCCAAACGCGGCCCTCGGTACATTTAGTTTATATAAAGAGGGGGACGAACCCCCCACCCCTCCAAGGGGAACCCTGCGCATGGTATTGGTACTCCTGTCAAGTTTAATTGGTGTAGATCCGGTAGCCAATTTCGTTCGTCATTTCTATAATGTCGAGCAAATTTGCTTGTTTCTCAAATGATTTTACTTTGTGTGTTTTTGTACCGCAGATTTTAGGTTGACACATGGCGAATTGTAATTGTATTTGAATTGTAATTGTGTTGTAAATGTGTTTAGCCAAAGACATTTCAGCTAAGTACTTCTATTTTCGAATATGCCTACGCATGTGTACCAGCACAGAAAAACTTTTTAGGTGGAGCTGCTTCTGCAATATTGGGCTGTTTTCTTGTGTTGATTATTCTGCCTGTGTCCTGTTGCATATGGCATGTTCTGTCGCGAGTACTACCATAATAGAGTTTATTTTTTCAAGCCTGCATGAAGAATGGATGAAAGAAAACGTTCGTAAATCATGATCAGATATTGTTCTTAATTTATGACCTATGATTTGAAAGGAAGTGTAATGCACATAACCTACTGCATGCTTGACCCCCCCCCCCCCCTCCTCATTTTTTGTTCTTGTGAACATGTGCATGGAAAGCATTTTCATAGACACATTTATAATTCAGTGCTCAGTCGTCGCGAATGCATTGGAAAAAACAGCGTGAGAGCAATAAGGAATAGACAGAAAAAACAGGATAGAGCGTTGACTTTCATCCATTGCGTTTATTCTTGCTGTGCAAATATACATACGCTTTAGGAAATGGAGCAACCGGAGGGAAGGCGGGAAATGGAAAAACCGGATGAGAGAACTTTTCTGGGACATGCAGCGTTGTCAAAGCGT
Source organism: Rhipicephalus microplus (assembly GCF_043290135.1). Lineage (NCBI taxonomy): Eukaryota > Metazoa > Arthropoda > Arachnida > Ixodida > Ixodidae > Rhipicephalus > Rhipicephalus microplus. The sequence goes on from NC_134710.1 coordinate 383,388,295, forward strand.
AGAATGATCAACTGCCAAGATGGCTAATCTTTTTGCCAAATGGGATGGATAGTTCTTCCGTTTCCCGCGTATATATATGCACAGCAAAAATAAACGCAATTGTTGGTGATCGGGGAGCTGGGGTGACCAGAGCTCCGTCCCGTTTCTTCTCACTCTTCTATGTCGTTTTCGCGCTGTCTTTTCACTGTCAATGAGCACCAACAAGCTCAAGCTCACCCGCTTCTCTCCACGAATGTTGTTTGCGATTCTCCCGCGGGTAGTTCTTTGTTATTGTTATTATTTCACTGTTTTCTAGCGTTTTGGATTATGTCGAAACACTTGTCGCTTGTTTGGGCGACGGTGACTGCACCTTATCGATGTTCGCTGGTGTCCGGCAGTCTTCGTGTTCACTTGTGTGAAAAATTTGGTGCCTATTTTACTTGCACTGTTTATGATTTCCTGTAAATGTGGCCCTAGGAGAACATAACATTGCTTTTTGTAGAAAGGTGCTAGTGTTCACATTTTTTTTCTTGTAGATTGAGCCGAATAAAGGGCTGTGACGGTCATTTCACTGCTTGACTTACTGTTTTATCGTCATGTTTTCGCGAAGGGGCGGGGTACTGCAGCTGTTTGCAGAAAGAAAAAAAAAATGTGAATGGGCCTTTTCCTAGTCCGAACAGCTGCTCAAGTGGAGATTGCCAAAATCAAAACTGGTGGCCCTTAGCCTCCAAAATTGTCCACCACATGCCGGTAGGCAATCTCGGAGGCCTGCGTTCGCGCCTCTCTTTGGGGCAAAGATTCGCATGTTTAAGGCATGAGGTGTAGCTTGGTCCGCACGTGTCGTCACGTTTTGGCCACCAAAAATGGCGCATGCCTCCTCGGGGTGGGTGCGCATGCGCATACTACCTACCCGGAGAAGGCCCTAATGTGAAAGCGAGGATTTGTGGTTTTTGATTCGCTTCACATATGAACACTGCTCTAATGCGGCATTCTAAGAGCGCTGGAAATGAGATGCAAGTGCCTCGCCAAAGACACGCTGAGCATCTTGAACTTGCCGTTTTCGAAAGAAATGGAACGCATGCTTACCCGCTTCTGATACTCCTTGCGCTATCGTATCACATTTGCTGCGGAGAATGCCCACGTGCTCATACTGTGGTACACTGCCTCAGTGAAACATCAAATGCCCATTGTAATTCTTAAAGTTTCACTAAAGAGCAAAACGATTTTTCGCGTATTAGTAGGGTACACTTTCACAATCTCTAAAAGACCACTCTTACCGCGACACGACGCTTGGTAAGAGAAAACGCACGAGAAGGTTCCTGCTCAAAACATGGTGCCGTGGATATTGAAGGGGTCTACTGGGTCCGATGTAGCTTTGTTGTCTCTGGGGCCATAGACGTGGCACACGAAATTTCAGAAAATTTCATTGTGGCAGTGTAACGAAAATACCAAAAGTACGTTTTGGAAATTTTCACGTTACGCGTGGAAATTTCGGCGCAAAATTTACAAATGAAACTTCAACCTCGATTTCCTCCGCTAATAATCAACTTGTGATAGTGAAAAGTATACCATTCGAGTTCTCAAGAGTGCAATTTGCAGGGGTGGAAGTGCTGCGCGATTTTGCGCTAATCTGACCTGCTGCGCCAAGCAGCGCCTAAACGGTAATTTGCGTGTGCAGCGCCAAATTCAGTCGAGTCATCAACCGAGCAACACGCGTGGGCTATACAAAAGGGCGCAACCGCGTCCATATCAAATTAGTTCGGTGACGTCGTATTTCTGTTCATGCATGAATCTTGTTAAGGTGGTGTTTGTGTGCATACCTCATTACGCGACTCTATATATGTTAACAGCAATGCTGTCAGCCAAACCATATGAACTGAAAGAAAAAAAGTTTCACTGGTGACGTGATGACGGCAATAGCAAAAATGTGTAACGGTAATGCTGCACGCGCTTTCTATTTTTGCTATCGCACCATTACGCGTGTAGCGCTGCCTTGCGCAATCCGCTCCCGAATGACTGGGAACAATCTCGATAATCTTAGAACCTTCCGATGAGATTAAGCACACAACGCGTACATTAGAGTTTGTTTTGGAATCTACGCATGCCCCGCCGCGGTGGTCTAGTGGCTAAGGTACTCGGCTGCTGACCCGCAGGGCGCGGGTTCGAATCCCGGCTGCGGCGGCTGCATTTCCGATGGAGGCGGAAATGTTGTAGGCCCGTGTCCTCAGATTTGGGTGCACGTTAAAGAACCCCAGGTGGTCTAAATTTCCGGAGCCCTCCACTACGGCGTCTCTCATAATCATATAGTGGTTTTGGGACGTTAAACCCCACATATCAATCAATCATGGAATCTACGCAACCGCTAGCGATAACGCGGGAATCTTCGATTGCACATGTGTAAATGCCAACGCACTTTGCTGCTTGGCAGATCATCGATGACCGACGCTCTGGTTTGCAGCTATCAGTCTACAGCTAGTATTACTTCTAGAGTAACGTTTTGTTTTCCGGACAAAGGGTCGCCCAAGTAAGGTTCACTCATGAAAACAGCGGCTGCTGCCTTCGTCAACCTCATGACCCCGTGATAATACGAAGGCTGAAAGCTAACGCCTTTGAATCCGACATTGCGACACTCTGCAAAACGCTAGTGTAAAAAAGTGCATGCGGCCGCTCCAGGGAGAAATGCTCTTATCGCACAATCTCTTTCAGCAGAGAGCGCACCACGTAGAACGGTTAACGAACCACTAGCTGATGCTTGCCGATAGCGAGCGCACCAGATTATTCTAACCACGCCCCTAGAATCAGAGTTCACCGCTGCTGCTCTAGTGACCCCCCCCCCCCCCCCTCCTCCGCGTATTTTTTCATGTTCGTTTAAGACGGGCGGTGTGTTTGCTCTATGCTTGAGCATTCGACGGCAGGTCTAACACGCGGCGGGGTAGTAGACACTAGACACTTTTAGTTACTTTTAACTCTGGGCCATCCAGCAGGCGAAAGAAGCTGCTGAGAGACATGGTCTCTCAACCAGCTCCTAGGTGGGAATCGAGCCCGGTAACCTGCAGGAAGTGAATAAAGTTGTTCACTCACTCACTTTTAGTTGGGCGTACCTAACGAGCCCACGTACGCAGCATTGCCACGGGAGAGAACTGGACATGTGCAGTACGTAACGGATCGATTCTAGGGATGCGTGCGTACGCCCGAAAAACAAACAAACAAAAAGAAACATGGCTTGCGTAAACGTGACGAGGTGAAGCGTACGCGGCCTGACGCTCCCGCGATATCTCGATTGATACAGGAACCAGATAGCAAAACGGCAGCGATGGCGTCGAACGCAGAGAGCAACAAAGCCGGCCCAAACAGAGTATATTTTACTTTGAGGGACGGTGTTGCGCTGCTGCCGGAAGTACAAACCAGCGACGCGTTTAGACGTCGCGAGCAGTGGGAAGAGATTGCTTGGCGCCTCAGGAAAGGCCTGAAAAAAAAAAAAAAAAACATTTACTGCGCTCTGTGTGCGCGAGCGCCTGGACCCATAGGCGTATCAGCCGGGGGGCTCAAGTCCCCCCCCCCCCCCCCCCACTTTCGACAGCTAGTGGTCACAGTCGGCTGCACGCTGCGGAAAACAGCTAAGGCAAAATTTTCCTTCATGACTAGTAATCACTCAATAATATTTTTACGAGAAAAAAAAGCATTATAAGGCAAAGGTACATTGTAGTTATAATTTTCCTACGTTTCAGCAGTGACAATTTTCCTTGAATGCTTTTTGCGATGGTTTCCGCCCTGTGCAGTAAGTAGCACTGCAGAGCAGACTAGCGCTGAGCAAGTGACCTAATGTTTAAATCACTTGTTCATGTTTTTATTCTACTGCAACTGACGGATGCAGTGATAGATGGGAACGAACACACTTTATGGACCGGTCAAAGCATTTGATGCTTCGGCAAAATCATTTTCTTTCATCTAAGAAGATTACCATCACCGCTGCTCTGTCGAAGCTGCTGTGAGCACATACATGACTGCGACTAATCTTTCTGAATATATTAATTTTGCCGTATTGGAAGCGCCAAGAAAAGTTTCCACTCAGTTAATCTCCGATAAATCTGATCAGCCTTGCTTATGGCAATATGGAGCGATGGAGGCAGCTTGCAAAGTGATGATTTGATTGATATGTAAGGTTTAACGTCCCAAAACCACTATATGATTATGAGAGACGCCGTAGTGGAGGGCTCCGGAAATTTAGACCACATGGGGTTCTTTAACGTGCACCCAAATCTGAGCACACGGGCCTACAACATTTCCGCCTCGATCGGAAATGCAGCCGCCGCAGCCGGGATTCGAACCCGCGCCCTGCGGGTCAGCAGCCGAGTACCTTAGCCACTAGACCACCGCGGCGGGGCAGCTTGCAAAGTGGCGACGAATAAAGCAGTGGACTAGAGCTCAGTGAGAAGCTAGAAATAATTAGAAGTGCTAGAAATTCCTCATTAAATTTCATTCAATGTTAAGATATTTACTGTTGAAGAGGCTGCCATCAATATAATTATAGCCATGCGGAAAGTTGTGAGGTAAAACATAAAAAGCGTCGCGTGTAATGTTATAACATTTATGCTATTGAACAAATGCTGTGTGTATGACGACATGAAAGTGCGAGCACGTCGACGAAGTTTTCTGTCTCCTAATTATATATATATATATATATATATATATATATATATATATATATATATATATATATATATATATATATATATATATATATATATATATATATATAAACAGAGGGAGAGAGACAAAGAAGTGTATACTTAAGGGCTCGTTTTTCCGTGTTTGACACAATAATAATAGGATCTAACATACAATACTGCCAAGGAAAGTATAGGGGAAGCTACGAGATCCAATTGTAATGTACATGTGAATAAAGAAAAGTGGTGGAAAAGATGACTTGCCGTGGGCAGGAACCGAACCTCCGACCTGCGTATGACGCTTTCGATGCTCTAACACTGAGCTACCACGGCGGCTATACCCCCAGCGACTTTATTTAGTGAATTTAAACGTGGGAGTGTCAGTCAGCGGCGCCAGCAGCCATGGCGGCGAGTGTGGTGCACTCTTTATGAAGGGATAGATAGATATGTGGGGTTTAACGTCCCAAAACCACCATATGATTACGAGAGACGCCGTAGTGGAGGGCTCCGGAAATTTCGACCACCTGGGGTTCTTTAACGTGCACCCAAATCTGAGCACATGGGCCTACAATATTTCCGCCTCCATCGGAAATGCTGCCGCCGCAGCCGGGGTTCGAACCCGCGACCTGCGGGTCTGTAGCCGAGTACCTTAGCCACTAGACCACCGCGGCGGGGCACTCTTTATGACCCTGTTTGGCGTCACGTAGCAGGTGAACTTATTACGAGCTGGAAGCTGACCAATAGTCCCTCGTATACAACCTAATGCACCAAGTCTGCCAGTACGAGACCCTCGTTAATGAATAAGGGAAATCAGTGTATACTTAAGGGCTATTTTTTTCGTGTTTGACACAATAATAATGAGATCTAAGAGAAAATAATGCCAAGGAAGGTATAGAGAAAGTTATTAGACTGTATTGTATTGTAATTGTGAAGAAAGCAAAGAGGGTGAATATATATATATATATATATATATATATATATATATATATATATATATATATATATATATATATATATATATATATATATATATATATATATACTGGCGGACAAGTGTGATAGGTTTTTAGCCCCCCCCCCCCTCGCAAATCGGCAAATCGCAAAAGAGTTGGTACGCCACTGCCTGGGCCTTTCGCTGTTTTATTTCTAATAACATATGTCTAGCTGCACTAAACGTATCTCGGTACGGTCAATACGGTGAACTAAAGGTGTCGTTGAGCGCTTCGCATGCAGCGTACGCAACGTATCGTGCGGCGTACGTAGGCTCGATGCATACGCCGCGTGGCTAAGGGAGAGAAGTGTGCATGCGCAGTACGTATCTATTCCATGGATGCGTGCGTATGCCGGGAAAAAAAAAAAAAAAAACGCGGCGTGCGTAAACGTCACGAGGCGAAGCGGGACGCTCTCGAGATATTTCGATTGAAGTAGGAACCAGATAGCAAAATGGCAGCGATGCCGTCGAATGCAGAGAGCAACAAAGCCGGTTTAACCTTGAGGGACGATGTTGCGCTGCTATCGGAAGTGCAAACCAGCGATCCGTTTATGCATCCGGAACAAACCGACGCCTACCATGTTCGCTAAAAAGTACTCAAAAGTAATGTCCCTCAAAAAATTGGCCCCGTACCACGTGCATGCTACACCGCAAATGTCGTCGAAAGACCATAGTCTTGCGGCTGGAGAGATTGATCAAAACGTTCATTTGATGTTCTGCGCAAGAAAATCGGTGAATGGTATTCTGGAGGCACGGCGTTAGAAATGCCTCGAGCGTGCAAAGGGGGGGGGGGGGGGGACGAGCGCAACAGGTCACGTCACACGTGGCACATGAGTGCTATCTGGCAGTTATCCTGGAAAACGGGGCGCGTGCCGTGCGCGCTCGTCTCTGAGGTGATAAGGTGTAGAACGCAAGGCGACGGGTAGGTGCCACCACCGTGTCGTCTTAGCAAAGCGTTGGAAATACTTGCCATTTCGTGCAAGCGTTGCATGGCCAGCGCAGCGTTATAAAGGCTACGATCCTTAAAATTACTTATGTATGCCTTTGCTAGTCAAAATACACATACATAATATTGACGTATTGTTATGGTGCCTCAGATTTGCGCAATAATTGCTTTTAAAGACGATAGTCTTTCTGGGGACCTTCGACGCAAAAATTTTGGTCTGTCTGTCTGTCTGTCTGTCTGTCTGTACATTTCTTTGTTTGTCCACTCTTAAGGGTACCAGGTACTCGAAACGGCACCATTCGATACCCTAAATGGCTGACCACATCCGCAGCGCCCACCAATGTTGCTCAAGATCCAGCGCTCATACTTGTGCGATTGTCAATTAAAAAAGCAATTATTGCGCATATCTGAGTCACCATAACAACACGTATATATTCTGCATGCGCATGCTTTACTAGGAAAGGCATACATAGGTAATTCTAGGAATGGTAGCGTTTATCACCCTGCGCTGACCATGCAACGCTTGCACGAAAAGGCGAGTGTTTCCAACGCTTTGCTAAGACGACATTTAATTGACAATCGCACAAGTTTGAACGCTGAACCTTGAGCAATATTGGTGGGCGCTGCGGATGGGGTCGGCCATTTGGAGTATCGTTGGGTCACTTTGGTGTCGTTTAGGGTACCGTTAAAGGTGGACAAACAGACAGACCGAAATTTTCGCGTCGAAGGTCCCTGTTACAAGCTGCCACTATAGCGTCGCCAGCGCGAAGTCGGCGACGGGAATGACAGCAGGTTGGTTCGTTCCGTACGCAAGCAGAGACAGTGAAGAGATCAGAGACGTGGGAAAACAAAACAAACTTTACTCTAGTGATATTGCAGCACACGGGATCTAATACAACACTTCAATACAACTAACAAAATACATCGACACTTGATACAACTAAAGAGATATATAACAGAAACAATAAATCAGCTTACGAGAGAGAACTATTACAAACTACACAAACTAACAAGAATAGAACGATGGAGGAGAAAGTTCGAAGATATAAACAGGTGAAGGCATACGTGTGATGACCGGCAGCGTTGCGTCCCCGACGATCGGATGCGAGAAGTCGAAGAGAGTTTTGGCACGACTGCGATGTCGCCGGTGTTGCAACGCTGGTGACTCTGGGAGGCTAGTGCTTGCAGGTGACTTCGAGCAAGTTGAGCTAACTCGAGGCGAAGTCCCGATGTCTACGTTGCAGACGTTAATATCGCGTCACAACTAGACGAACGGCTAAGTTTAGGTGGCCAGCCGATACAGAGCCACACTAAAAACTTCTAGAAGAGATGCTTGTTGATCTGTTTCTACACCATGTTGGTCAGCGACTAGTCAGCCTAGCAGGGCAAAATCCTGCGCCTAAATCCCCCTCGTGTCTCCTCGCTCTCTTCCTTGGGGACAAGAGACCTCTACCTGGGTCCAATCATGCGCGTTTAATTGATCGGAAACTCCGCCCCAAAAATATTTTGACCCCACCCCTTTTTAATTGGGAGAGGGCCCTCAACTAGCGAGAGACAACCTGTCGGGTTGTTGTCATACGGCTTGGCCACCAGAGCGTTTCCCACGCTTTTCCCCGTGGGAACGGTCAAACGTTTGGCTCTCAGCCGGTGCGTCTTGTAGTCTAATCCCTGCTCGGGGTATACCGCGGCCCTCTACGACCCTGCAGACGCCGCCCGCCACAGTTACAAAAGGATTAACCGTCGGCGGCGACGTTCTAAGAAGAGCACCCCATTCTGCACTTCTCGGCTCCCTTTCATGCGCCGCCGTTCTCACGGTCAGTCGGGGAGTACGGCGCCCGTTAATTGCCGTGACGCGGTGTCGCCAAAAATGGCTGTCCGTGACAGTCCCCAAGAAAGACTATCGTCTTTAAAAAAAACTAAAGTAGCGCCAACCACACCCCTTTGCCTCTACCTCCTCTCCCAGCAACCACAGCAGCGCCTCTAGAGTGTCCACCAGGAAACTACGAATGCGAAAACACGCGGGCGCACTGGATGTGCCTGACGCTTGGGCAGCTCGGACACTGCTGCGCCGTGTGTTCATCGGGCGGCCGTGCCTCGGTTGTGCTGAAAGGGTACGCCGGTGGAATCTGTTCGGGGAGCGCGTGTTTGTTAAAGTGGACAAACAATGTGGTATCTACGATACCTTCACAAAAGCTAGTTCGTCGTGTTGCAGATTCTTAGCACCGCCGAGGTTACACGGGTAGCAGTGGCGTTGCCATCGAGAGCGTCACCGCTGAGCGCGTCTGCACGCAAACGGTGGGTAGTCGCGTTGAATATTGCATGCTTGCGTTGATGTTTTTGCCACTGCATGTAACTTGCTTATATGCACGTCATATAATCGTATTTAACATTACTTTTTATATTTTTTTTCTTTTTCAGTCACTGTTTCGGTGCATCGTCTAGAGCTGCAGCACCCAAATGAGCTCTAACGGAAAAAATGAGCACACTTCCATCTTTGCGGCCAGGAGCCACACAGCCTCTCAACTAGCGTCGTTTGCTGTCTGCTACGCACACGAGGGGAGGGGAACCTGCACATTGACACGAATGGCGCTACCTTAGTTTTCTTCAGGGCCTTTACCCAAAAGCTGTTTTATTTCTAATAACATACGTCTAGTTGAACCAAACGTATCTCGGTACGGTCAATACGGTGAACTATAAAAGTGTCGTTGAGCGCTTCGCATGTAGCGTACGCAACGTATCGTGCCGCGTACGTAGGCTCGTTACGTATGCCCAACTAAAAGTGTCTAGTATCGCGTGCGCCGTCGAAGCGACAGAGATCGGCTGCCTCGTTTAATCTCTGCTTGCGCACCGCTCACCAACCCGATTTGCACAATTTTACGCGCGGGTAGAACGCATGATGCGCGGGGAATGTTACCAACTTGTAGAGTACGCGGAACATGGCGGCGATGGTGAAAACCCGTCGAGTTCGCGTGTAGTTCCTATTCTAATAAAAAAAAATAACTTCATTGCTTAGCAGTGGCGTGGCGAGCCAATCTAAATTCCTTCGCGGTTCTCATGTCAGCTGTGGCACTTCAATGACAGGAACAAAATATACCCCTGTTGGTTTAGTATGAAGATAACTTTTATTATATTAGTTCATCTGTAATCTTGAGTTGCTGTTCATGTTAAATGCGGTGTCTTAATCACATTTTGAACATTGCAACATTTTAACAAATTCTTTTCTTATTTGTCTGAGTAGCTGTTCAGAGCGCCGCTCATGTTTTTTGAGTTGATGTGATCTCATTATATATATATATATATATATATATATATATATATATATATATATATATATATATATATATATTTATCATGAGATATAACGCTTTTGATGCTCTACTCATGAACTACCACGGTGGCTATCTTCCCAGCCAGTTTATTGGGTATATATGTAAATTTAAATGTGGGAGTGTCAGTCAGCGCCCTCAGTAGCCATGGCGGCGAGTGTGGTACACTCTTTATGATCCTGCTTGGCCTCAATAGCACGTGATCTTATTACGAGCTGGCAACTGACCAATAGTTCCTAATATACAACCTAAAGGCACAAAGTCTGGCATTACAAGACCCTTGTAAATCAATTAAGGAAAGAGGTGTATACTTAAGGGCTCGTTTTTCCGTGAATTGCCAGCACGTGAATTTATTACGAGCTGGCAACTGACCAATAGTTCCTAATATACAACCTAAAGGCACAAAGTCTGGCATTACAAGACCATTGTAAATCAATTAAGGAAAGAGGTATATTTAAGGGCTCGTTTTTCCGTGAATTGCCAGCACGTGAATTTATTACGAGCTGGCAACTGACCAATAGTTCCTAATATACAACCTAAAGGCACAAAATCTGGCATTACAAGACCATTGTAAATCAATTAAGGAAAGAGGTATACTTAAGGGCTCGTTTTTCCGTGAATTGCCAGCACGTGAATTTATTACGAGCTGGCAACTGACCATTGAGCTACCACAGTGGCTATCCTCCCAGCCGCTTTATTGGGAATATATGTGAATTAAACGTGGGAGTGTCAGTCAGCGCCACCAGTACCCATGGCGGCGAGTGTAGCACATTCTTTATGAGTCTGTTTGGCGTCACGTAGCACGTGAATTCATTACGAGCTGGCAGCTGACCAATAGTCCTTTGTATACAACATAACAGCACAGCACCAAGTCTGCCAGTACGAGACCCTTGTTAATGAATAAGGAAAAGAAGTGTATACTTAAGGGCTTGTTTTTTCGTGTTTGACTCAATATTATTGAGATCCAACAGACAATAATGCCAAAGAAAGCATAGGGGAAGTTATTATGCTGAATTGTAATGTAAATGTAGAAAAGTGGGTGAAAAGATAACTTGCCGTGGGCAGGCACCGAACCTGCGACCTTCGAATAACGCGTTCGATGCTCTACCACTGAGCTACCACGGCGGCTATCCTCCCAGCCACTTTATTAGGTATATATGCGAATTTAAACGTGGTAGTGTCAGTCAGCGCCATCTGTAGCCACGGCAGCGAGTGTGGAACACCCTTTTATGAGCCTTTGTGGCATCACGTAGCACGTGAACTTATTACGATCTAGCAGCTGACGAATAGTCCCTCATATACAACCTAAAGACAATACGTCTGCTTGTACGAGACCGTTAATGAATTGAGGAAAGAGGTGTATACTTAAGGACTCGTTTTTTCTTGTTTGACACAATAATATAAAGATCAAACAGACAATAATGCCAAGGAAAGCATAGGGGAACTTATTAGACCGAATTTTGATTTGATTGATTGATTTGTGGGGTTTAACGTCCCAAAACCACCATATGATTATGAGAGACGCCGTAGTGGAGGGCTCCGGAAATTTCGACCACCTGGGGTTCTTTAACGTGCACCCAAATCTGAGCACACGGGCCTACAACATTTCCGCCTCCATCGGAAATGCAGCCGGCGCAGCCGGGAATCGAACCCGCGACCTGCGGGTCAGCAGCCAGACCGAATTTTACAGAAGTTACCGAAGTTGTAAGACCGAACTGTAATGAAAGTGTGAATAAACAAAAGTGGGTGAAAAGATAACTTGCCGTGGGCGGGAACCGAATCTGCGACCTTCGAATAACATGTTCGATGCTCTACCACAGAGCTACCACGACAGTTGTCCCCCCAGCCACTTTATTGGAAATATATGTCAATTAAGCATGGGAGTGTCAGCACGCGCAACCAGGAACCATGGTGGCGAGTATGGCACACGCTTTATAAATAGCTTGCCGTTTGAACGGTGCGGAACGTTCTCAAGGGTGGCTCAGAGGTTGACGCCTCGTTTTCACGACGCTAAGGTGCCACGTTTGATTCCGCGTGCCGCAGTGCTTTTTTTCTTGATTTTTCTTTTTTCCGTTTTCTTATATATAGATACGTATACATATATGGAGCATGATATCGACGCTTGCGTCGACGCCGGTGGCAAAATCCGGCCGAGAGTGTCCATGTAGTAAGTGGGAATCGAGAGCACCCTCCTACCGGGCGCCTCGTTCCCCAGCTGCCGCGCGCGCGCCGACGGCGTAGCCCGGGCGCGCATAAGCACCGGCATCCGCCAAGATGGCTGCCAGGGTGCCTCTTGGTCTGGGCCAGTCAACCGTCGGCTTCTTCCCGCGCGGCCATGTCCGGGCACGGTACGTGGCGCGCGGCGCGAGCTGCATCACAACGCAGCGCCATTTCCCTTTGGGCGCGCGTGACATCTTCCTCTCCTACGAGCTATGTTGCGCACAGTGTTGCGCCCGACGATTCGCTCGTCGCGGCAGATGCTCTCAGGCCTTCAGAGACGCGGGCGCTTCGCGAAGTGATCGGACGCGACGCTCATCGGCTCCGTCGATTTTCGGCTGGAACCGTGCTCTCTTCAATGTGGCTGCTCTAAAACTTGTGTGACTGCATCTGACAAGTCAGCAAGATTCTGGAGACACCGATCTTATCCAGGTACGCCCAATTTTCGGCCACTTCGAGCAACTTTGCATCACAACGTAGCGAACGAGCTAAGCCTCACGGCGGCGGCTCCGCCGCTGCTGGATGCGGAGACGCCGCTCGGTCAACTCCTCAACATGGCGCTGCCTGAACAACGTGGCTACGACCCTACGACTCTGTCGTGGTCGTATATCCCGACAAATCCATCAGACGACGGCCCATCCACCATTTCGGCGGAGCAAGCTGACATTTTTCAACTCGTCGAGGGTCGGCGTCGCCGCCGAAGAAACGCGGAAGGAGCGTCTGCACTGAAAACTCCTCTCAACAATTCAGCCACTGGAGACGCTCGCGCTCCATCTCCTAAAGCTCCACAAAAGACTTCACCAGTCTCCAAGTGGACGCCGAAACCAACGGTCAGGATGAATCCTGGCGACTACGTGATCGTGCTCAAGCCACGCATCACAGTAGCCCTCAAGGCAGCGTTTCAACAAGGTGAGCTCGGCGCTGCCATTTCCCAACTCATCGGAAGGCAGCACATGAATGACATCACCATTTCTCCCAATTGGGAGCAAAACATCATCATCTGTGGCACGCAGAATAACGAGGTGGTTCAAAACTGCTGTCGGACTTTCAAATCAACACCAGCAAAGGACCGCTGCCGCTTCGCGGTCACCTCAAGCTCACCGGTGATGTGTGTCGCGGCGTGATTTCTGTGCACAACCTCGAAACCAGTGCGTCTCTGAAACATAGTGTGCAGTGGCGTGGCGGTGAACTAGTCTATGCGCGCAAGCTGGGGAACTCCAACGTAGCTGTGTTGACTTTCGCGGGAAGGAACGTTCCGCGTTTCGTCCACTATAACGCAGAACTGACTCCCGTCAGGGAGTACAAGAAGACAGTGCCAGCGTACTACCGCTGTGGTGCACTGGGGCACCGGGCGGATATCTGTCCCAACCCGGTCACCGAAAGATGCAGCCTTTGTGGCCAAAACGTGGGCGCTGGTCCTGAGGGGATGGCCCCCCACAAATGCAACCCAACGTGCATAGTTTGCGGGGGTCCGCACCTCACCAGCTCCCGCGAATGCACTGAAAAATTCATCAGGCTTCAGCAACCAGGGTCCAGGACATCGGGGACCCCAACAAAACCAAAGCGCCGGTCAACTGGCAAAGCGCCAATTCCTGGCAAAGCAGCAACGGCAACGCTACCACCTGGCGCGGCGGAATCTCCAGCTTTCGGCGCTCCATCTGGCAACGCTGCACGCAACCAACCCAAGGTAGGCAGTTGGGTGGAGGTCGCCTCCTCTCCCTCCTCTCTCTCCTCTCCACCTTCTTCTGCCACAAGCACTACCGAAACACAAAAACTCAGGCATGAGCTCGCCCTTTTGCGATCTCAGAATGAAAAACTAGCCAGTGAACTTGACTCGCTCAGAACCAATCTCACTACTAAGCCCTCGTTGAGTGACGAAGAGGAAAATATAACAGACAGGGAGATTCCTACTACTGTAGAGAGTCGCGTCGCGGCCCTGGAGACCCAGGTGAATGCAATAGAAACACAATTGGCCGACCTCCCCAAAATTATCCATGACACCATCGCGCGTTATATGGAGACTGTCATCGCACAGGTGACACAAACAGTAACTCACATTATCCAAAAGTGGATACAAGACAGTCCACGCGTCCTCAAGCGCGTAGGGCCAATTAGGGACGTTAATCGCCCCTCAAAATTTAACAGAGTGTCTCCAGATGAGTCGGACTTTTCTGAAGACTCCAGTACGTCAGCACAGGGTGCTAGTGAACTGAGCAATCTTAACAACACAACCCCACCCTCTATCTCCGAACATGGCCTCCAACCCTAGGTCGCGAGCCAGAGCAACTCAGCCGTTGTTACTAACACAGTGGAACTGCAGAGGTCTCAAGAACCACAAGAAGCGGGCTCATTTCCGCCTCTATCTTGAGACCTTTGAGTTCCTCGTTGCCGTGGTTGCCCTTCAGGAACCCGGCACGGACGTCAAACTCACAAATTACACTACATTTCAACACAACCCGGAGACATGTATACTTGTTCACAAGCAATATACTGCCCAGGAAGTCACACTCCCCACAACACCGCCTTTCCCATACACGATGGTGTCGGTGCTGCCTATAAGGCGATCTGACCCACCTGTTCATATTTTAAACATTTACTGTCCCCCAAAGCTTAAGAACGTCACGTTCAGCGCAACTTTCACACAAGCTATGCAGGTGGCAGGACGGGACCCCCTCCTGATCGTCGGCGACTTCAATGCCCCAAGCAGGTTATGGGGTTACGCACGAGAGGACACGCGTGGAAGGAAGCTTGCGGAACTTCTTTCTACACTTGGACTCACCCTCCACACTGATCCCGCCAGCCCAACACGTGTAGGCAACTCTGTTCAACGAGATACTTGCCCGGACCTCACAATTACACGCAACATACGCCATGCCGACTGGCTGAACACACAGGACACTCTCGGTAGTGATCATTGTGTATTAAACACAACCGTGTACATGCGTCCCTTAAAACGCCCACTTACACAAGCTCGTATCCCAGACTGGACAACTTTCCGCACCACTCTACCTATTGTAGACCCTCTCCAGTCGGGATACGACACCTGGTCTAAATCACTGACGTCTACACTGAAACAACACGAACAGCTGATACAGCTCACGGAAACTCAAACGGACGTGGACAACCACCTCCTCCATCTTTGGCAGGCCCGCCGCAGCCTCACCAAACGATGGAAAAAACAGAAACATAACAGACGCCTCAAGAAACGCATCCTAGAACTCACGGAGCAAGCTGCGGAATATGCTGCTCAGCTAGCCGACACTAACTGGGTGGACAGGTGCAACACGGCTGCACGCCAGATGTCTGGTCGCAACACGTGGCGCCTGTTTCGCGCTCTCATCGATCCAACACAAACACGCACGGAAACTCAACGTCACTTACATAAGGTCATGCACAACTTTACAGGAACGCCAACACAGCTGGCAAACACGCTCAGGGACCGATACCTGTGCACGACCAAGGACCCCCGGACGGCCGCATACTCCTACGCAGGCAAAAATAACACACAGTTGGACACCCCGTTCCAGCTCCACGACCTCCAGGCGGCCTTACGCAAGATGAAGCGTGGCACTGCACCAGGGCGTGACCAGGTTACGGTCAAACTGTTGGCCAATCTTCCCGACGCAGCCTACGCCACGCTCCTCAAATACATCAATAGCATTTGGGACGGAGAAACTCCTCTCCCTCTTGAATGGAAATCAGCTCTCGTGACCTTCATCCCGAAGGCAGGTAAACCTATTGACGTGGAGAACCTTCGCCCCATCTCCCTCACGTCTTATGTCGGCAAGCTGATGGAAACGATGGTGCGCGACAGACTCTCCGAGTTTCTAGAAACACAGCACACTTTTGCGGACACCATGTTTGGATTCCGCCCTCAGAAGTCAGCCCAGGATATACTTCTACAGCTCCACCATCACATATTAGATCCTGTTGATTGCCCCCACAATGACAAGGTAGTCCTGGCCTTGGATCTTAAAGGGGCATTCGACAACGTGAAGCATGAGGTAATCCTTGACCACCTCAGTCAGACCAACTGTGGTTATAAAACATTCAATTATGTTAGACAGTTTCTTACAGACCGTCAAGCCTACATACGCATACAAGATGAGGAACATGGGCCTTACGTCATCGGCTCGAGGGGAACTCCTCAAGGCGCGGTCCTCTCTCCCCTCCTATTTAATATAGCCATGCTTCATCTTCCCCCCAAATTGGCTTCTTTACCAGGGATACATCGCGCTCTTTACGCGAATGATATCACGATCTGGGCCACGCAAGGTAACCTGGGTCACATGGAGTCATGCCTGCAAGCAGCAGCGACTGTAGTCGACGACTACGCAACCTACTGCGGACTCCAGTGTGCCCCGGCTAAGTCAGAATTTGTGCACGTACGTCCCTCCCCTCAAGACACAACTCAGCTCCATATCAGTCTTCCCTCGGGACCGATCCGTGAGGCCAAGGAGATCCGCGTCCTTGGCCTCTTCATACACCACCAACGCAAGGCCGACACCACAATAGCCAAACTTCGCACGGTGGGAGACCAGGTGGGCCGTATGGTCCGCCGGGTCTCCAACAAGCGGGGCGGATTACGAAGCAGGGATGCAATGCGGCTTGCCCATGCTTTCGTAACGAGTAGAATACTCTACTCGACTCCCTACTTGCACCTACGCAAACACGAGGATGATCAACTCGAGGTCATCCACCGTAAAGTTATCAAGCGGGCTCTCGACCTCCCTATCACCACGTCCAACCAGAGACTTCTGGCCCTAGGCGTGGTGAATACCTACCGGGAACTTCGAGAAGCCCACCTCATTAACCAATACACGCGCCTTGCACAGACCCATTCCGGTCGCCGCCTCTTGGACCGAATACACATCAAACACGATTACTATATTGAGGAAAGGGTGAGAGTGCCAGAACCTTGGAGACGAGCCCTCCTGGTCCGACCCCTTCCACGCAACATGTCCAAAGAAAACCACAGTGGTCGCCGCCAGGCGCGCGCGGAAGCGTTGCAGCGACACTTTGGTCAAGAGGAACACGTGTGCTACGTGGACGTTGCCGGCCCGCACCATGGGGGGTGGTATACTGCCGCAGTCATACACAACGCAAACACCATAAACGGGCTCACTTTCAAAGCCTACAGCGCAACACACGCGGAGGAGATTGCCATCGCTCTGGCTCTCACCTATCCCTCTTCTAAACATATCATCACCGACTCACGAGGGGCCTGTCGGAACTATCAGCTAGGGTGGGCTTCACCGCTTGCTCAGCGCATACTGGAACCTAGCTGCCGATACGTTAATCCAACTCCGCGAAATCTGGTTTGGGCACCCGGTCACCAAGGACTCAGGGGTAACGAACAGGCCGATCAGGCCGCCCGCGCACTCTCTTCCCGGGCTATCTCCCTGTCTTTGGAAGCCTACTCGCAATCAGACAATTCGGCCCTTTCATTCAAAGATATTACCAATTACTACAAGGAGGAGCACCGGCGCTATCCAGACCCTTGTAAGGGACTGCATCACGCTGACGAGCGCCTCCTTTTAAAACTGTTTACCAATACTGTACTGTGCCCGGCGGTGCTAAAACATTTCAATTCATCCTTTGATGGCACGTGCCAGTTCTGTGGTGAGGTGGCTGACACCTTTCACATCGTCTGGGCGTGCCAGTCTAATTCATCAATCCCCCCAACCCCAATCCCACGAGAGAGGACTGGGAGGCGGCCCTGCTCAGCTGTCAAGACCTGAAGGCCCAAGAGGCTCTGGTTCAACGGGCGCGGGCGGCGTTGCTTGCCAATGGAGCCCCGGAATAGGGGTTCCACCTAGTTCTGTGAGGGTAGGAGGCCAATAAGGCCCCAACCCAATCACCTCTCTGTAACCATTTAATGGTTATTAAATGTTTTCACCACCACCACCTCAGGCCTTCACGAGGGGTTGACGCGCTGCTAAGCAGGCGGCTTCTCGTTCGTGCGTTCGACTTTGGCCCTTGTGCGGGAGTCGTCGCGCCCTAGGCAAGCCTATATTGCTCGGTCTTGCGGAGTTCCCTATACGGCCTGCAAGCCCGTGAGTGTCGCACTGTGCTGCATCTTGAGTTAATAAACCCGTTGTTGTTGTTATCCTGCCTCGTGCGTGGTTTCTGCGCCGTGCCGGAGAAATCGACGAAACCGGCCGCACCGTCTTCGCACGCAGTGGCAGTGGAGGACGTCGCATCCCTACACGGTTGCTTAAACACACACACACACACACACACACACACACACACACACACACACACACACACACACACACACACACACACACACACACACACACACACACACACACACACACACACACACACACACACACACACACACACACACACACACACACACACACACACACACACACACACACACACACACTTTCCCGCCAAGCGGACGTGCTTTCCCGCCAAGCGGACGTGTGATTCAGTTATGTGGATTTCGCTATTAGGTAAGTCATATCTTACGGATGTCGTAAGTTTTCTAAAACTTCCTATAGTGTAGGCATTACTCGCTTGCGCATACGCACGCATCTCTCTTACGTACAGCGCATGCGCAGCCGGGCTCCCTCTCGGGCGATTGGTGCGCTAGGCCGTTGCCTAGGCTAAATTAAAACTCTCTAATGACCTCGTGACGGCAGCACTCCTAACGCACCTGCAGCCTAACGCACCAACCCGCGTCTTGGCTGACGCCTGCAGCAACGGCGTCGGTGCTTTACTGCAGCAATGCATCGGTGACGAATGGAGGCCTCTCGTGCTCTTATCAAAAGCGTTGTCGCCTGCACAAACCTGGTGCAGCACATACGGACGTGAGTTACTCGCCATTTATTGGGCAGTGAAATATTTCCGCCACTTTCTAGAAGGCAGGCGATTATATATTCTCACTGACCACAAGCCACTGACTCACGCCTTCACAACCCGATCGCATGGACTGCCACTGATAGAAATTCGCCAACTGGCAATTTTATCCGAATTCAGCACTGATATTCGCCATGTCGCTAGCTCTGCGAACGCCGCAGCCGACTCAATCTCACATTCCCAGATGAGCAGGGTCACTTTGCTTTCAACTTCTGTCAACTTTGACAAAATGGCGTTAGCACAAAGCAAAGACGAAGAACTCCGAGAGTTTAGAAATTCTTCATCCAGTCTAATATTTTAAAATTTTCCACTGCAAATCTGCACAGTGCTCACATGTGACATGTCCACTGGCACGCCACGCCCATTTGTACCAAAAATGTTTCGCCGCTCCGTCTATGAATCTTCTTTCACTTTCACACCCGGGAATCTATGCAATGCAAGCACTTGTGACCACGCGATACCTGTGGTCGAGAATTAACAAAGACGTTCTAGATTGGTCGCGTACGTGCACCCAGTGTCAATGGTCGAAAATACAGCGCCACACCGTCACTCCGCTGTCCACTTTTATCCCTCCAGATGCCCGATTCGGAGAAGTCCATATAGATATAGCTGGTTCTTTGCAACCTTCCCAAGATCGCTGTTACATTCTCACCTGTGTCGACCGCTCCACTCGCTGGCTGCAAGTCGCTCCTATGCGAGATATGTCTTCTGAGACTGTTGCAAAGGCATTCCTGCAGATATGAATTGCACGCTTCGAATCACCATCCACCACCACAACTGATCGTGGACGCCAATTTGAGTCTTCTCTGTTCAAGGAACTTCTTGCTCTCCTTGGCACACGTCATATCCGCACAACAGCTTATCATGCAGCATTCAACGAACTGGAGAGAATGCACAAACAGCTGAAATCTGCCATAACGGCATACGTTGAACCCTTCCAATCGAACAAAGTATTCCCACTCGTGCTCCATGGCATGCGAACAACGCTCAAAAGTCACTTGAAGTGCACGAGCGCTGAGTCGCCCTGCGGAACCCCCCATCACCTACCTGGTCAGTTTGTGGAAACAAGCAAAGCTGAAGTCTTGCCCGATTCTCTGCAATATGTGTCACGCTTGCGAACAAATAGAGACTGCTTTCGTCCCACGCCAACTCGCGTAAAGCAGGCTACCTTTGTGCACATGTCTAAAGGCTTAGATCCATGCACCCACGTGTCCTTGCGCCATGACTCGTTGAGAAAACCACTCCAGCCACCATACGACGGCCCATTCAAAGTGCTTCGTCGCAGCTCGAAAACTTTCACTATTGAAATTTGTGGACGATCTGAAATCATCTCTGTGGACCGTCTAAAACCGACACACACGGAGCAACCGCTGAACGACGCCGCCAGTGCGCCGTGTTCAGAAATCACCCATCCTTGCACCACTTGTTCTGGTAGAGCTGTGCGTCAACCTTTGCGATTTGAGACCTAAGTGACTATTTTCACTTACTTCCGCCGCCAACATACATGCGTAATACTCTCTTCCTCTCTCTCTCTTTCTTTACGAGGAGGGGAAGTGGTGTTGAACACAGTTTCGTTTTCTCTTGTTTCTGTTTCGCCGCCATTGTCTGGCAACCGCGAGCGACCCAGGTATGCCAATGAAGGGCACGTCTAATATAAACATCGTCTTCAGTTACACTCGGGGCCAAAAGAACACCAGACACTTCCGATTATCGAGACGCACATGTCGGGCTTCATACCACTCAGCTGTGTATACTTAGCATTAAACAGTTATTTCGTTTAATCTAGTCCGGAAGATCAATTCCTCTACAATTTTAACTAACAGTTATACATCGCTACCTTTGCTTGAAGAACACCTATACCAGAGCCACATGTTTTTCTAAAATCCTCGGGAAAGCTACCCAGCCAGAACACGCAACATGCGCTGACGTACAACCACGTAAGTGGGCTGGAGGTAAAAATGTCCAAGTAATTCGAAAATGTACTAAGAGACCTGGTGGGGATGATTGGGCTGTGGCGTGTATTTTAGTACTAGGCCAACCAAAATATATGAATCAATTTTTATGGGAAAATGGGACGATTGAAGGTTACTAAGGGAGAGCTAGGAGGAGGAGTGATACATATGCCGAATAAATCAGGTGCGTCAAGCCACTACTAATTCCTAAGTGGGCTTATGTGATAAGCTGAGGAGGGTTCTCACGTATGTCCTTTTGTGCTGCTTCCAAATCAGGATGTAGACAAAAGGCGTTGTTCTTTCGATGATTATGTACAGCAGGACAGTGTAAAGTGAGGGTGTTTGTGTTGGCTATGCATGAATAGTGGCAAAATATACATATGTAGGGGGTAAATGTATCTGCCCCTCTTCCGTTCGAAAAGAATCGGCCATTTCTAAACTATATAAAGGGTGTTGGCTGCGTTTGCAAGTACTTTGTTGATGAATACTTCATGGGATTGCCTGAGGGCGAGGTTTTGAAACATGCAAGAAATACAAGAACTCCATAAATATTTGGAACTTTATTGTATATAGATTACACAGAATAATCTCACTGGCGTATACATTCATGTATGTTCAAGAACCACCTGATAAAGAACACGTTACGACAAAGGCGTGTACACAACATCTATAAATGCTTGTACTTGGCACAGGAAACAGACTACAGAAATTGAAAATGGGAGCTGTGGTAGGCAGGCGCTACTTATGATTAGACTGCGCGTAATATGAAAAATGTCCAAGGTAACTTCAGCCAGATTTTAAAAATATGCTGGTACACGTAATTACGACGCGACCAAATGCATGTTGCTCACCGTTGCCTGGAGTTCCGCGTACGACGACACGCTTCCCTCGCGACGGTTCATGACAGCGATAACCAGTCACAACGTATATCGTTTTTGTGGTCAATAGCAAAACGTGTTCATCGTAAAGCCACCACCATCGTTGCGGCGCTGCCGAGAGAGCACAATGGGGCAAAGGCTATGGTTGTTCGTACGCGGAACGTTAGGGAGCACTAGAATCATTGTGCGCACTAGTGCACGAGCGGGTTTGTCACGTGGTATTTTTTGAAATTCGTGGGCATTTGCAATTAGCAGAGAAACACTAATACCGAAAAGATATAAAGTTGAAAACTGTCAAATAGGACGGTTTGAAAAACGATCCACAACTTTCTCATTAAATTTTTTTATCTGTCTTCGTTTCTTGAAAAGTTATTTAATTAAACTTATCTAATCAACCAATATTTGAGAACACAAAAATAGTCCAGGCAACGGTGAGCGACATGCATTTGTTCGCGTCGTAATCGCGTGTGCCGGCATATTTTTAAACTCTGGATAACGTTACCTGAGACACTCTGTATGTAGAATGCACGTAAATATATAAGTACAGTGCAACTTTTAGCTTTACTTGTTTTTAGTTACGTGACCTCACTACAATGAAGCATATAACAACACACAGTAAAGGGAGAAAAACATCACATAGATCAATTTGTTCCCACTCTTTTATTATAGAATGTCGAATACCATTCACAATACCTCAATAAAACACTATGCAAAAGACGGACGAGTCGTCACGTATCGCTGTCAAAAATAGTAAATGCTGTATCCAGAAATAGTTCTCTTGCTGTTTTAAATCTGGAACATCATAAAATAGCCAGAAACTCTCTATGTATCTGCTGTAATTTACAGTAAAATGAGTGTTAACATTAGTGCTGGTGTGGTGTGACATGAGAACGAAAGAAACGTTGCGAGGAAAAAAAAAACTGCTGAACAGTGTGATATGGTTTGAAAGGTATTTGTGTACACTGCAATTTCACATGATTTCACACATGCGGAGCCAAATTCTTCATATTACTACGGCACTAACTTCAAAACGACCAGAATGTGTATTTAAATCAAAATTCTTTGAATATTAAAAATGTACGTAAAAATATAGTTATAAGAAACAAACAACACAGCATCGCTCTCCGATATTGCATTTGCGCAGTTTGTGTGACGACAGCAAGGCTACAAAAAAAAAAAAAAGCAAGAGGAACATTGTTTGCACAATGTAGTTTGTGACGAGACCTAATGTTTCTTTAACTCAAAACGAAGTGAATAGACAGCTCACATATTTAGATGCGGAATATGCAGAATGTACCGCATCGTTTTGAACTGTGATTTTAAAGTTTTTGTCGGTTCATGAATCATGAGTGATTCTATTGAAGAGCGGTGAGTGTTTTTGATAAGGCTGCGCGGTTACGCACTATTGCGTGGACTGAAACATTCGTTCAGCGCTTTAGATTAAATCACAGTGAGACAGACAAAAAGCAGGGGCTTCAATAGAGGAGCCGCGCTTTGGTTCGCGCAGACCAAAATTACCCTACTGCTCCTGTGTGTTCGTGTATTATCGTCAACAACTTGTGGGTCGATAAATAATTGAGTAAGTGCCACCAATTTCCCCAAGTGGTAGTAATCTTCCGATAAATTTAAGTTCTGTATTTCGGACTATGAAAAATAGAATGCTGCGTGCACTAGCAAGCATTTCTGACAAATGAACAATATCACTAGTAAAAAAAGAAGGGACATGAACCTCGACTGCTGCAGTAGCTATAGCTACGGCTCGGAAATATTCAGGGTATCTAAGCAACATGAGGAGTATAGCAGCCATCGTGGAGAGCTACCAATGCGTCAAATATTCGGCACGGTCGTCTACAAATCACCAGTTGTTCCTATGTTATCTCTAATGTAAGTAACACGGTGCCAGTTTCAGGAGTTAGACAAACATGTAAGCTTAAAATGACAGAGAAGGTTCTTTTGTTGGAGGTACGTGAAGCATTTAAAATAATTTTCTCTCAGATAGAAGGCTCATATACAAAAAAAAAATGTGCACTTTTGGTACCTAAATTGATCACTTTAAACGAAAGCGTGAAGGTCATGATACCCCCTACCATTGTAGACTATTCAAACCTTTGCGCCAAATAGTGTAAGAATATGATAAGAACCGACGTTCATATAACGACGTTAACAATGAAGACAATTAAAGCAGTCTGCACAATCACTGATAACCTATTGCGACAGCAGTCGTACAGTTGGTGCTACGTGTTCTTGCTGGTGTATTTTGTTCACACATCATTCCAACAGGTATTCTAATTCCATCCTAACAGATAAGTGTTATAGTGACATTTATCCGCTATCTTAACAACAGCCAAGATAGCAGCAAACAAATAAGAAGAGTGTATAGTAGATCATAAGATCTTTTCTTGAATCAAAGACATCTGCAAATCTCTTTTGGCACGATTAAAAAAAACAGGGTGTGGTGTAATGTGTGCCTTTTTTCAAAAGGTTGTCCAAGACGCATCAAAAGGGATGCAAAAACCAATGATTGTAGTCCGCAGGCTGTTTTTCAACGACCTTAACTTTTCTGAACAGTCCGTAGACGCGAATAAAATACTACCTGACTGGAAAAATAGCCTCTTTATCTGTGTGCTGCTCGAGCGCGCTGATAGCATGTGTTCGTTTACGAAATAGACTGCACAAAACTCCTAGTAACTGTTGCAACGAAGTAATTCACGGTTTCGGTGACAAATATCCGGCAACGTGCTCCACACACGTGACCATGTAGTTACGCTTTCTCATGAAACGAGAATCAGGCTCTACCCAAAGTTTGTTTTTTAGTTGATGGCAGGGCAGGGCACTGTATGGCAGCACCATCACAGGATTCTCATCTCATGCCACAATGATACAGATGGACGAAGCCCTCAGATTGCCGGTGCTGGCAGCGCGCGAAGCGCAAGCAACCACGTGATCTTCCAGAAGCGAAAAAGAGCAACTAGTGCTCTTTGTGCCATAGTTGCGGCACGCACTAACGAACATCTCAGTATATAGCTATCTGCATTTCTTCTGCAAGCGAAATGGCCGAGCGCGATGTGCTTATTACAAGAAGTCAGCGCTTTTTTCTAAACAATTTCTGCGGTTTCGAATTGGGAGAGTTGATGAACAGGCCAACCACTGGCGTCGATGTAACTTTTCATGTTTATATGTTAGGGTTTCCGGAAACCCTGAAATTACTGCAGCTAGGCTATAAGATACGGTGTCCCGAGGTTATCAGAAATAATTTTGATCACTCATGAGCTCTGTGCGTATACACTTGTTTCATGTGAAGACGGAAAAGAAGTCCCGCTGTCACATTAAGCTATCGGCCGTGCCACAATCACGCGCTGAACACCTGAAGAAACGAAAAGTTGATGCTCGTAAGTCACATGATCTGTTGCTATATGTGTTTAGCTTCTTTAGTGATCTTAGATTTACAAGACCACCAGTAAGTTAATTTTATAGCGACAACAAAAGAGTGAAAAGAAAGAAGGACTAAAGATAACTTGCCAACTGCCGACAGCTGCCACAAATGAGAAACATTCTCAATCTATTACTAGGCTACTGAAATTATTCTCACTGACACATTAAAATATACAGCACTGTAGTCACAAATTACATGCAACTGCTCACTATGATGACGCAATAAAGGAGAAACAGAATGAATGTAAATGTGTACCTCATACGTTTATTATTGTCCTTTTTTTTCTGTTTTACGCAGGGCGACTGTGTTCAATTAGTGCTTGCTGCAGGACTTACTTTCAGTGTCTATGTTGAAACCAATTAAATGCTGCATAACAGAAATGTTTTCCCTTAAGCTGACCAAAATTTTTAAACAAGGAGCTTAAAAAAAAGCGGTGCAATCACACTTGATCCTTGATATTTTGAGTTGACTCAGAGCTCATGAAGGTGTAGTTATCTCTAAAGAGCAAAGCATTGTAAGGTACATTCATAGCACTCGAAGGTCCTCAGTTTCAGCAGGGTCTGACGTACTAATTGGTCTACTGTTAATGTTCAACTATTATAAATTCAGTGCGAAACTTTTTAACACACGTGCGTTAACCAATTCGGTGGCTCTGCGGCAGGGACACCGCGCTCTCAAGCATGGAATACCGGGACATATTGGCGGCCTCAATTCGATGGGGGCGAAATGCAACAACGCTAATTGTATACACGTTGAAAGACCTCAGTTGCTTAAAATTGGCGTAGAGTAGCTGCCTAAGATGTGCCTTGCAGCCGCATTGTGATTTTGGCACATAAAACAGTAGAATTATTCTTCTTTCATGTATTTTATTTACTTTTTCATTCTAGCCCCGCCGCGGTGGTCTAGAGGCTAAGGTACTCGGCTGCTGACCCGCAGGTCGCGGGATCGGATCCCGGCAGCGGCGGCTGCATTTTCGATGGAGGCGGAAATTCTGCAGGCCCGTGTGCTCAGATTTGGGTGCACGTTAAAGAACCCCAGGTGGTCGAAATTTCCTGAGCCCTCCACTACGGCGTCTCTCATAATCATGTGGTGGTTTTGGGACGTTAAACCTCACATATCAATCAAATACTTTTTAATTCTATTCGGTCTTATAGACGAAGCTAGGGATTTCAATGACGCGCCTCACTTGGGCCCGAGTATAGCAGAAAGCAGTACACCGTATGAGAAGAAAATTGTGACAAAGCGTGTGAGACTAACCGAAAGGTCTAAGATTGATTTCCCTGAAGTGTGTGTGAGAAAATAGAGATTTAGAAAAATACCGACTAATCAATTTATACAAGCTATTCTCCAAACCTTTGAACTATACTGAGTAAAATACTTGATCCGTGCAACTACGTTTACATATACAGAAGGCAACTGTCCAGACCGTGTATAACTGTTTTGTTCTAATGAATGTTGGTATTAGTTTATTACAGCTACTCGCCTTAATGTAAGCTCTCAATGATGATCGGGTGAGACGCCGTCAAGCAAAATAAGTAGTAATTTGTCCGCTGTCTGCGCTGGACCATATTGTGTGAAGAGTACCCATTTCCTCTGCCACCTCTATAAGGTTGTCCCCATATATCACGGCGGAATCATCAGATCAGCATGCGCACCAGTGCCCCTATAGTGGACAGGCTGCAGCAGCAGCAGCTTCTTCGAGGTGCCCACTAACAGTAGTCCTCTTCGATGGCACAGCTGCGCCTGCCGAGGCTCTTGCATTGGCAGGTGAGCAGCGCGTGTATGTCGGTCCGGATGCGAGGGTTGCTGACGAAGTAGATGAATGGGTTGATCGCGCTGGCCGTCTTGCAAAACAGCGGTGGCACCACCGCAACGAGATGTGGCACGGTCGAAGACTTGGCAAACACGGCCCACAGACAGAGCACAGCGTACGGGGTCCAGGCAGCGAAGAACGTGACCACGATGACCACCACCATCTGAAGGTATTAAAAAATGTGAACACAGATTACGTTAGGCAAGTACAAATGCAGTTATTGGCAGGCAAAGCCAAATACGACATTACTTTTATTGCTTCTTTTTTTGTCCTTCAGGTAATCTCATATTGACAACAGACCGTAATTTTAATCGATTTCAAAGTGTAGACATCGCCATATGGGGTCTCAGAGTTAGGTTCAATGAAGGAGCCCAACAGTGTCCGGCTTGATCTTATGAAATACTTACTGCCAGTGTTCACTTGTAACAGAACGCAGATTTCGTTCGCCAGCTCTAAACGAGGACGCGAGGATAATCAAATCACGTCTACACAATACTTTTTATTAAAAACATGTTATAGCATTACAGGTGGTTAGCAGAACGTTCATCTTATCTGTGTCTACAAGTTCCTGAAGATCACGCTTGAGGCTGAGGAATATTTTCTATAAAGAATGCTTGTTTTTTTTTGTTGGCACTCGTAACAGAGCATTGTATTCTGTTACGCAACACACGACATTTCCTCTGATTTGCATTTGACTTTGCAGTTGTGGTGTCAGTGAGCTGATATGAACATGAATTTTAGGTGATTTCATCATGCTGCTATAGCGTGTCATGCATCTTGCGCATTCATGGTACCTGATTTTCTTATTTTGAGACAGCCAACTCTAGCACATCTTATCCTCCCGTGTTTATAAATGTTAATAAAGTTAATGAAAAACGTGCAAGCACCAGAGTTTTCATTATAGATACTCATATAAAGAAAGATAATAGACCGGTGCATGGCTTTTCCATAATTTGTAGAACGTGTGCTTCTGAAAGAAACATTTATTGACAGCCTGACTTTTATCGTGTTTACCTGATGACGTATTCACTTCTGTTACTTCGCCTTCGGGCGCAAGCAGCTGGGGTCAAAGTATGTGACTGCGCTAATATATTTGCCTGCAGAGATGTCGGCGTTTTAATTTTTAACAATACAGCTTTCAACTGCTTGTTTCGCAAAATCTTGTGTGTCGATGCCGGCATCATTGGTTGTCAGAAAAAACATCGGCGCTGTCCCTGAGCGTGAAATCGCAAGCAATGCAAAAAATAGAAATCATGCGTCCGAGCCAGAATCCAAGTCGGCCCCACTGCGTTGAAAGCAGATGTTATTCCGGAGAACCACATTCGTGCTTCAGGCTGTTTCAAAAAAGTACTCTATGCCCCGCCGCGGTGGTCTAGTGGCTAAGGTACTCGGTTACTGACCCGCAGGTCGCGGGTTCAAATCCCAGCTGCGGCGGCTGCATTTCCGATGGAGGCGGAAAGGTTGTAGGCCCGTGGGCTCAGATTTGGGTGCACGTTAAAGAACCCCAGGTGGTCGAAATTTCCGGAACCCTCCACTACGGCGTCTCTCATAATCAAATGGTGGTTTTGGGACGTTAAACCCCACATATCAATAAAAAAAAAGTACTCTATAGACCTTTGCATCAGGTGAGGTGGTCTGGTCTGGCAACCAACGCATTCCTCCTCTCTGGCATGCGGGCGACGGCTTGGAGGGTGTGTTGATGCTGGTATGCGTGGCGTTATCGAGCACTTTGCCATGTATTGCCATATTGACAAATTAAGCCAACCTTTAAATTTTATTCTTCTTCATTACTAGGAAGGCCAAGAATTGGCCATCAGGAAACCACTGCCCTGTTTTTGGGTGCAGTAACAACTACAGAAAAAAGAAAGTGCTGTCGGAAGAAATATGCCATGTGCATCACCAGACGCGGAGTTTTTGTGGCTGTGGACTCTTGAAATTGCATCGTTTTTCTGTTAACAAAGAGCAGCAACTTCTCTGGCTTGAAAACTCAAACAGGAAAAACCTTGCACCTTCCGCGAGTACTCGAGTACGTTCAGAGCACTTCTCAGGCGAATGAACCGCAACGACTTCGACACCGATGCTCAACCTCGGCTATGAACGGAAGGTACGCAGCTTATACAGCTATTCCAACGATTACAATATTCCCCGATAAACAGCCCCATGTAACATTTCTTTTTATCGTCGGTCAAAGTACCGCGGCACCAAGAGTCACTGAAAAATTGCGATTAAAAAAAGATAAAAAGGTGGCCCGCTGGCACGTCAGCGTCGTTTGATGTAAGAGCTGTATTCAAGTGCACACCTACGGTAACTTCTTCAGAGTTGAGAAACAAGTTACACAACAGTTAGTGCGCAGTTAACAAAAACCGTCAGTGCCAAGAAATAAAGACGAGCCACTACACTCCAACGCACGGCTTCATGCAAGAGCGGTAGCCGATGTGACGGCATGGCGTAAAGAAATCTTTTTATAAAGGCGGATGACGACACCTCAAGAAAAATATTCACTATGCTGTCGAAGTGCTGTTGCTTATTCTGAAAAAGAAAGACCTGAAAATACTGCGCATTCTTCGAGCATCAACAGAGTAGGTGCATCAACAAAGGTGGACTCATTCGTGGTACTGCGTAATGAAACAATTGACTTTCAACGACTTGAACCTTGTCAGAGCGTCTCATTGACTCAATTTCTAAAGAGCCTTTATCACTTCAGTCGAAACTAACCGCGTAGAAACGAAGAAAGAACGATAAAATCGCAGCCTTCTATGCAAACACCGAGCTTCCCGCATGCCACTTGGACGCCCGCTAGCAAGATGGCGGTGGCCAAAAAAAAAAAAAAAAAAAAAAAACACGTCTGTACAGGTGCTACTCCTAACGCAAGGAGTCTCGTTAATACATGCAGTGTTGGTGGCAACGCGTTACAAGTAATGTCTTTACCGGTAACACGTTATTATTTTCGGTAACTTATTAACGCACTCGTTACAATTTCGTAACTGTAACGGGTAACGTACTTACGTTACAATTTTTCGGTAATGTACGGTGTCCTTGCTCGCAACTTTTTCCTCTTGTAGGTGCCGTTTTCCCAAAGCTCACCCCAATGAATTTTGTTGTTACAACGTCAGACAGTGGTCTGCCCGCCGGCTTTGACGGACAAAGAAAGCGTGGGTAGAATCACGTTTATTTAAAACTGCGGATATAAATTCCTGAAACGCGCCGACTCCTTGTCAGCACTTTTGAGCAATCACCACAAGCTTGAAAAAAGCTGCGGAATCCACCATGAAAGACTGTAAAAACATACTTTTCATGGAAGTTGACTGTAGCAGGCGGATTGCCGGCCCCTGTGTCTTTCTGTGCCCCAAAAACAGGCTGCGCGGAAGTAAAGCGCATGGACCGGTTTACTCCACACCATGTGCTGATTGTCATGCTACGTATGTGGCAGAAGCAAGTTACTTCTTTCAAAGCCTACGGCAACATAAAACCGGTGTCTGCAAAATCACGTGACAAAGCAGTACACTCACTGAGCACAGCGTGTTGAACGATCACCGAATGAAATTGTGCAATTTCGGCATCCTAGATTCATAGCCCAATTTAAGAACAGCTTTTTTTTGGAACGCTGGTCCATCCAGGAGACAGCTGGTAACTTGGCTGGTCTACAGGTGCACTGTCGATCGAAAGCTTTACAGACAATAGGCATGACCAGGTGCACTGCCGTTCTAGAGCCACATCATGGATAACAGGCGTGACCCCTTAGCAGCAAGAAAACCTCTAAACAAAAGGTGAGTGAGGCGCGAAACATCGATTTTTTTTCTTGTGGAGAAAAAAAAAAGCTTTTGATTTTTTACCTAGGTTGGCTCGGTTTCTCGTTATCCTCTGTTTCGACGAAACCTCAATAATCCGTCGCACAAACACTATGGCTAACCACAGTTACAGAGATAGCCACAGTTACACGGCAGACATAACCACAGTTAGTCTCCTAACCGCGGTTATCGCAGAGCCAGAGCCTTAGGCAGAATTTGTTTTGGGAGGGTTTATGGGGCACCTATTTGAGCTGAAGTAGGAGCTGTACAGGCAAACGGTCATCTATCTGGCACTGCATGCCATGACAAAAAAAAAACAAAAAAAATGAACGGGGGGGGGGGGGGGGCACGGGCTTGGTTCACCACCCTTTGACTACGCCACAGTCGCCAACGGGTCAATGCACAAGAGATCGTCATGAATCTGAAAATTGATATTTTATATTTCATTGGCTGTTTCATACTTTGTGCGTTTTATTGATTTTATTTAACAATACTGCTAATCTCATGAAAGAATATAGCATGGAGAGCCTATGAAAACATATTTGCTTACACGCAATCAGAATTGTTCAAGACACAACAAAGTGGAATAGCACAATGACATACAATTAATTCACTATACACAGCCATATTAAGAACTGACAATCAAACGGTTTTACTAACAAAGAAAACATAGATTATATAACAGCCAAATCACATATAAAAGCATAAGGTATACATTGTTGAGGTATAATGTATACATTTTAAAACGACATAAGTGAACAAGTAGACATAATTATTGAACGATTTTTTCAAATAACTTATAAACAATAAGTTGATCGAAGAACATGTCACCTAAAATATATGATCATAGAAAACAAATCTTCTATATCAATAACATGATACAGACTCTTCGCTTATCGGGTTTATTGATGTTGTAATGTCTTTAGAGCGATTTGTGAGGCAAGCAGTTCGCTTTCAATCGCTGCTGTACACAAGCTTATGGATAATTCAGTGGTTAGGGTAGGTTTCAGTGCGTTTCAATTTTTAATGACACGAGGAAAAGCAATTGGTGTTGAAAGAGTATTCCGCAACAGTATGAGAATGATTATGCCAGGTTGGTCTGCTGTGAAAAAAAGATATATACCTAGAATTATCTATTTTTATATGTTGTGTAGTAATTAGTTTTAGATTTGCTGGTTTCCTTCGGTTTTGAAGTGTCGAAATGCCAGTGTTGTAAAGTAGCTGTGCCGGTTAGTCAGTCAGTTTATACTTGTTAAAAATATATCTTCTGGATTTGAACCGCTTTTATTTTATTGATCTGTTGGTGGGTAAACAGGAACCAGACAGGGCTGGCATATTCTAGTACAGTTCCGACGAGGGTTGTAATAGCTATTAGTTTGGTATTTGGTGGTGCGTGGTTAAGAGGTCTTTACAGTAAAAGTAGTCTTTTTAGGGCTGTGCTAATCATGTTATCAATTTCAGTATTCCATCTCTGGTCGTTTGAAATCGTTATTCTTAGATATTTGTGGCTAGGCACTGTGGTTTAGGAGCAGTTGTGAGTGGCATAAGAAAAGTTTGACCTGTTTTTTTTTGCAAGCTATTGCCATGGAAACCGGTTTACCAATATTAAAGGACATTTGACATATTATTGCACCACTTGTGTACACCCTCTGATGCTCTTGTCAGAGGTAAGTGATCGGCAGGAGTATTGATTTCTTGGTAAAGTACGCGGTCATCTGCAAAGAGCCTTAGTTTTATTTATTTGAAAGGGGCTAGTCATCAATGAATATTGTAAATATCATTGGTGCTAGTACGCTGTCTTCTGGCACGCCTGACGTGACTGATGCTGTTCTAGAGGTGGTGTCCTGTAAATGTACCAACTGTGAGCGATTGGATAAGCAATCCTTAATACAGTTTGGAATTGTTTTTTATTATTTTAGTATACTTGAAACAAGATCAAAGTCGTTTGAAAAATCTAAGAATATAAGGTCGATTTGTTTATGGCTCTAAATGGAATGGTCTGCATCGTGTGTTAATTGTAAAACTTGAGTAAGCGTTGAGAGGCCTTCTCGGAAACCTTCTTGTGCAGGAGACAAGATATGTTTTTTAGGTAAATTCTCATCTGTTTCGATATTGTAACGACAGGGGGGGTTTGTCACGTTTGCCCGTGCGTGGTCAACGAAATGAACTATATGAGATGATGCCGGAGTAGATCTCAAACAGCATTATCAGAAACAAGAGACTCAATCGACTTTTACAATCACCAGCACAGAAGTACACACTTAAACTACCTAAGGTCTGCGTGGCTACTGTCCAATTTACGTGGCTACAGTTTGTTGAAGCAGCGTCCCGAGGAGGCGACAGTACACGCACGGTGACGGGCCTTGCCCGTAGCGAGCTCAGGCACGCAGGTGGCGCGTGCGGTCGCAGCAGGAGATAAGGCATCCGTCAGGCCTCGCGTTCGTAGACGGCCTTCAGCCATCTCAGGTGGCGGCGGCGATCCGGAACCCGTCGTCTCTGTCGCGTAGCCCCGGACAGGCATCGCTGCTTCCTGACCTCGATCCCCAGGGAACAGACAGGAAGAGTTCCACGGACAGCGCCCTGGTCCGGCATGTCCTAGCTGGAGCCACCGTCAGGACCACCAGGCGAGCACCAGGCCCTCTGTTAGCGTGCCACGAAAACCTCAAAGGACGGCGCCCTGGTCCGGCGTGTCCTTCGGCTCGGTCTCGCGTTCCCCACGTGCTTCTCTTCTTTCTCCTTTTCCCTCTTGTCCTACCTGTCGCCACCTGTCGCTGGCTCGGCTTCTTGTCGTGGTCCTTCTTTTCTTCGGACGTCCGCACAAACATTTCCAAATTCTACCAAAGTTCACACGCACACACGTTTAGCCTCCAAGTTGCGTCTATTCATTACAAATATCATAGGTTCTATTTAGTTACAGACACAACAAGTTAGTGAAATTGGCCTGTAATTTCAATCTACGGTTTTGCTGCCTGCTTTGTGTATTGAAATAACTTTATCGGTTTGTCATACGGCGGGGACAGTGCATGACTGCAGTGATTTATAAAGATTAGACATCCATATATTGCTACCAACTCCACATACCTTTTAAGGAAGACGTTTGATAAGTTGTCTGGAACCGGGTCCTTCTTGGTATCAATATTTATTAACAGGTTGGACACACCTTGTTCGTTGACTTTTAGGGGTTGTATTGGTGAATGGTTGGAAGATTGCACGGGCGGTATGTTTCCGTCATCTACGCTAAAAACTGACTGAAAGTAATTGTTGAAGGAGCTCATGAGGTCGTTGCTGTTTTCAGAAGAAGGTATGGGCTCAATTTTTATTATATATATTTGCAAATTTTATTTGGGGCACTTATCAAAAACGTCAGAAGTATTTTTGCAAAGTGATTATTTTTAGCATCTCATGGCTTACATCTCATGCCGCTAACAGCTACAGATAGATCGTGTCTCGTTACAATAGTTGGTGCAATGTTCAGCTTTTTTTCTTACACGCTTTACCTTTTATTTCGCCTCTATTACGCCACGTGGTAACCATGGTTTCAGTCACTGTTTTTTTCTTTTTTTCTTTTTGATAGGTATGTATCATTTTATCTAGGTCGTCACAATGACTCTAAATCTACTCCAAAGTCTTTTGATTTCAGTGGATAGGTTGTCTAGTCTATTTATGGCATAATAAATGGTCCAGAATTATTAGTTTGGCATTTGATTCATGACTCTGCATATAATTACAAAGCCAAGCAATGAGAGGGGCTATGGTAGACGCAGCCCACAGTGATGACACGTGAACTTATCAGACAGACAGACAGACAGACAGACAGACAGACAGACAGACAGACAGACAGACAGACAGACAGACAGACAGACAGACAGACAGACAGACAGACAGACAGACAGACAGAGAACTTTATTGAGGTCTTGAGGAACACTACCTCAAGGAGGTAGACCAGCGAGCCACTCCCACGTCGGAACGGGTAAGCTGTAGAGTGCCTCGATGCGCGCGCCCCCGCTTAGAGTGGTGTCAGCTTTTGCAAGGGCAGATGCCGCCGCCTCGGCTTCGGCGCCAGCGCGACCGCCATTTTGGCGCCTCCGGCCGGTAGTTCGTGCTTGGCGTGTGAGGTGTTGTTGGGCAGTGTTCATTCCCTTACAGTTTTATGCACCCATCTCCGCATCACCATGCCCGGCTGCTGCGTGCGGGCGCGCGGGCATCAAGGCACCCTAGTAAGCTGAGCCACTCCCACGTCGGAACGGGTACGCTGAGCGTCACCGCCGCGTCGTGGGCCCTCTGGACAGCCCAGAGTTGATGTGCAAGTTCTGAGCTCCTGAGCGCAGAGCTCCATTACTCTTGGGTCATGTGCCGAAAATCGCGTGATGAGGGGCACTGCCAGAGCATGTGTTCTAACGTGGATACGGCGCCACAATCTGGGCATGTTGGATTAATACTTTCAATAAATTGGCTGTGGGAACGAAGACTGGGGTACGACCTGGTTTGAAGCATCGAACCTATCAGCAATTCAAAATATATTGCTTCTACACCTTCCAAATCTAGACGAACTTTGAATGAATGAATTAGTGAATGAATGAACTTTATTGAAAGTCCGGCAGTTTCCTCCAAGTGAGGTGGGGAAAGAGGGGATTCACCCCGGTCTCTTTCCACCCTCCGTCGATTATGATGACGGTGACTCGGGAGCCTGCTCGAAGTTCGTGGACCCGGGTGGCATCTTGGGCTTTCCAGACGGCCCAAAGATGGTGGGCCAGTTGGTCGCTGCTGAGTGCCGCCTGCCAGCGGCAGCAAAGCTGACGCAGCCGATGCGCAGCAGTGACCGCAGCCATGGCGGCAGACGGCCCCTGCCCTCTCGCGGTGGTAGCAGCAGTAATAGGTCTCGCAGTTTGTCCCTGCCTAACATGCGTCGCGAAAGGAGCAGCGGCAGTGACATGAACTTTTTCGGCACACTCCCAAAGCATGTGCCCCAGTGTGGCCCTTTCCCCGCATGCTCTACACGCGTCCGTCGGGTGTACGTTTGGATAACACAGGCGTAGGATCACCAGGCTGGGGTGCGTATTTGTCTGTAATAATTTCAGAGTTACGGCCTGTCTTTTATTCAATTTGTTGTATGGCAGTGGGTATTTGCGTTTGTTTAGCCTTGATTGATATATGGGGTTGAACGTCCCAAAACCACCATATGAATATGAGAGACGGCGTAGTGGAGGGCTCCGGAAATTTTGACCACCTGAGGTTCTTTAACGTGCACCCAAATCTGAGTACACGGGCCTACAACATTTCTGCCTCCATCGGAAATGCAGCAGCCGCAGCCGGGATTCGAACCCGCGAGCTGCGGGTCAGCAGCCGAGTACCTTAGCCATTAGACCACCGCGGCGGGGCGCGTCTGTTTCGCCAGAATTGGGTATAATGTCGTTGAATGTAGTCAGGCGATCACTCCACGACCATTCCGGTAGTTGTTGTGTTGATGTCATCGCTCCGCTTGTGGAGGTGAAGGCGGCCACCGAATTAGCCACGGCCCGGTGAGTGAGATCTCGAGCCGTGGCGTGGGCCACCGTGTTGCCTGCGAGCGGACCGCTGGCGTGAACCGGTGTCCACAGAAGGCAGACAGTCGTATTTTGAGTTTTTAAATACGAGGACAACGCCACCGAGGTCAACGCTCCTGGAAGCTCACCGCCGTCCTTGTTGCGATAACTTGATTGAAGTATCCGGGCTGCCTGCCACGAGATGCGACCGCGCGAGAAGCCATGGACGGCAGCTTGCGAGTCGCTGATCCCGACCACAGCCTCTGGTACCGCGACTAGTGCAAGAGCGATCGCCGCCTCTTCGGCCGCCTCTGTATGTTCCGTACGCACCGTGGAGCTCGCGATGCATTTGCCCGTGCACTTCACAACGGCGATCTCGTGAGCACGCCTTCCATCTAGGTATCGCGCGCCGTCCGCGAACACCGCCTGGTCGATATTGTCATACATTCCTTGGAGGTCATTCACTCTTTTGTGTCAGCGCCCGACGTGGTGTGTCGGATGCATGTTCATGGGCAGTGGCGGAACGATGAGATGGTCGCGGACCAAGATAAGAACCATCGTCTTCTCCCCACATTGCGTGTGGTATGTTATGCCTAGAGATTCCAGGATGCGCTTGCCCGTCTTAGACTTGGAGAATCGCTCGTATTGTGCAATGTTGTGCGCCTCAATCAGTTCGCCGAGGGTGTTGTGCAGGCCCAGCTCGAAGAACATGTTGGTTCTCGCGTTGATGGGTATGTCAACCGCCCTCTTGATTGCCTTGCGAATCATGCGATCGACGTTGTTTCGTTCGGAAGCCAGCTACTTTAGATAAAGGGCTACGAACGTTATAAGACTGATCGCGTACGCCTATACGAGGTGAATCGCGCAGCTTTCCCACATACCACTGTGTCTGTTAATTATGCGGGGCAAAATCGAATCATGTCGTCTACCGAACTTTTAAGTCTGCGTACCATCTCATCGTTATGACCATTCGCCTGTAGATGTAGTCCCAATATCATTATGTTCTCTACGCTCGGTATGGGAACG
The DNA here is from genome assembly GCF_043290135.1 of Rhipicephalus microplus. Classification (NCBI taxonomy): domain Eukaryota; kingdom Metazoa; phylum Arthropoda; class Arachnida; order Ixodida; family Ixodidae; genus Rhipicephalus; species Rhipicephalus microplus. The sequence continues at coordinate 383,425,706 of NC_134710.1, forward strand.
CCGTCTGCCATTATTACTTTAATTCCCGATCTCCTTCCACCGAGAAGGATGGTTTTGCGGCCCCTTCTCTGGGGTCTGTATAGCAATAGCTCAGACTTGGCCGCCGAACATTCGAGGCCCGTACCACTCAGGATTTCCTGGTTCGCATTCACGCCCATCTGAAGCGTTCGCTCCACTTGGCCGTCACATGCTCTTCCGGGGACCCAGAGGGTGATGTCGTCCGCGTAAAGGCTGTGATGCAAACCCTCTACTGTAGCTAGTTTCTCGGGTAGCCCAAAGAGGACAAGGTTAAATAACATGGGCGAGACGACAGAGTCGTGCGGTGTACCCGTCGGACCTGCCTCGAAATCCGGCGATTCTGCGTTGCCGACGACGACGCTCGCGCGCCTGCCCGTGAGGAAATCGCGCATATAGTTATAAAATCTTTGGATTATTGTCAGCAATTGAATAGGGTCGAGTATCGCTGCATGTTCGACAGTGTCAGAAGGTTTTTTCACACTAAGGCCTATAATTGCCTTGGTGGACCTGGAAGTGTTGTCTACGTTCTGGTGTTTGAGCTGCAGCACACGTCCTGCGCAGAAAGGTTGCGGCGAAATCTGACCAGCATGAGAAGGGAAGGGGAGGAGACGACGGCGTCTTCAAGGTAATCAGTCATGCGAGTTAGGCCAGCATGTTATATGAATTTGCCCACATAAGACGTGAGAGAGATTGGCCTTAGGTGATCGATCGTCACCTGCTTGCTCGGTTTAGGAATCATGACCACGTGGGCCCTTTTCCACGCATCGGGAGGGAGCCCTCTCGCCAGCAGTCGTTAACGTATTCCATCAGTCGCGTAATTGACTCATCGTGCAGGTTGCGTAGAGTCTTCTTGGTCACCCGATGCGGGCTGGGAGCAGACCTGGTGTTGATATTGCTTTAGACTGCCCTAATTTCGGCTTCGCTAAACTCCACGTCTAGCTTCTCGTTGTTGTCTCCATTGTAAATTGCGTGCTGTGTCCTGTCCCCTGTTGTAAAATAGCACTCGCGCACGGCCTCAAGAAACTCGTCTGGTGTGCCCCCAAGCTCAGGTGCCATGCCTGCGAATCTTGGGCCCCTGGGCGATCTTGGTCTCCTCCGCATCCAGAAAGTGCCGGAAGAGGTGCCATGCGGTTGCACCACGCATCTGTTTCTCGAGGCCATCGCATGTCTCCTGCCATTGTGTGCGGCATACCTGAAAGGCGTGTTCTGTCTATCTGTCCAGTTTGACTATGCGCCTGCGTAACATCCTATTGTGCCTTTGACGTTTCCATTTCTTCAGCAAACACTGCTTGGCCTCCCACATGTACAGGAGCCTGATATCTTTCAAGTGAAGGTTTGCCTCAGGAGGGACATCGTGCGTTACTGCCTCCAGGTCTGCCCTGAGTGTCTTGGTCTATTCTTCAATGTTCGTTATTGGTTGTTTGCCTCACTCACGTTCTTTGCGTGTCTTACAGAATGCATCCCATTCTACGAGACGGAACCTGTGTCCTCTGGCCTTCCCTTCGTTCTCGAAGTGACACCTTCTAGCACTCAGTCTCCTGTTTATTTTATTCTTTATTAAGGAATGATCACTTCCGAGATCCTCCTGCATGTTGTGCAACTGCGCGTTGACTAGTTTCGCTAGGAATGCTAGATCTGGTTGCGTGTCAGCACATGCGCTGTTGCTCCGGCGCATTGGATCGGCAGGGTTCGCGATGAGCACTAGCCGCTGGTTTGCTGACTTCTCCCCCAGGAGCCTGCCCTTGGGTGTTCTCGTGGGTATCCTCGGGCCGCGTCAGGCGCGTTGAAGTCTCCCGCAACGAGTAGCCGCCGATCGCCGGTGGCTGTGCGTACCTTGCGGAACGGCTCCCCAAATATGTGTTGCCGAAAGAACTTGCTGTACACGTTGAATACAAGTAGCCCTTGACCCCTCCTCGGAATCAGCCCTACGAACACGTGCGGTATCTTCACCCCTAGAAGCTCACGCTCCACCACTGTGAGGCTGTGACGAACGAGCACCACGGCGGCCAGTGGCGTCGCCATAACGCCGGTCGATGCAACTCGGCGTATTCTTTTCCTTTGCTTTTCACTAGACACGGCCGCATCTATGGCTCTGTAGCCCGCTAGTTTGACCGTGTTATTCGTCTCCTCTGACAAGATTACATCCGGCTTCCCCTCACAGTTGTATACAAACTGCTGGAGAATGCCTCTCTTCCTTCTGTAACCCCGGCAGTTCGACTGTCATAACGTGTACTGTTGTAAATGTTTTCTAGTGTGTGTATTTATTTTGTCGTGTATAGCGTGTGTGTTAATGTTGCCCATCACCCGATCACTCAGTTGTTAGTGCTGCGTTTCTGTGTCTGTCAGCGGTGATTGTTGGTGGTGCTGCTGCACTCTCGCGAATGGTTTACCGGTCGCCCGCATTGGCCTGCCCGCAAGGGGTGGGTGCCTCTTTCGATATCGTCTATTCGTAGTGTAAGCGGCGCAATAACCTCAGTCATTTGCTCCACGAGCTTGGCCACCTTGTTTTTAACCATCGTAAACATTTTGTTAATTTGTTACGTCTGGCTTGTGAAACGCTCGTCTAGGCTTGTCTCAATATTCCCTATGCGCTCCTTTAGCCTTTCGTAGGAGGTGCTACACGAATTGGTCGTGGGTCTTTCGGGGTCTAACGTGGCTCTCTTGGAAGATACCGGGCGGCTTTCCCGTTCGTCTGTTCTCTCTACCGAGCTTTCATCAACCGTGTCTACCTGGAACAGCACGGGCTGAGGCGGAGGATGTTGTTACTCTAATATCACCTGACACTTTTGCTTCCAAGCCACCCCACCTTTCAATTTAAACAATTCTTCTCTAAGAAGCGCATTTTTATGTCTTAACCTATTATTTGTATATTCTAGAGGCCGTAACCGGCGCTGTATGGCTCTCGCCGTTTCTGGGAAGATAACTAAGTTTCAATATACTGTCGCACATACCCTCCCGCGGGTATGTGCCATTGCTAACGCGAAGTGTTTGACGACGTACGCGATGTGATTTTCACATTATTCACGTCTTGACTAGTGCATTATATTCGTCAAACCATCTTACCCCCCCCCCCCCTATACTAATCTTGTTGACAGCAAGTTGAGGGGATGATCACGAGAGCACCCAGTCGTAAGCGACTAGATAGACTGCAGATAGACTGCACGATGACAATCAGTATGTCTGCATCACTGTGAAAAAGAACAAACTCATGTTTACTCTCATAGGCGTTTATATATCGCCGCCGAATAATCTCAATTCTAGCAGATTAGTGGATATTTTGAGAGTGTGTCCTTCACCATGGATCATCATAGGTGATTTAAATGCGCACCATCACGCATGGGGAAGTACGCGGACAAATGTAAGATGATGCAGGTTAGCAAACATCGCCTACTATGGCCTTACTCTCCTGAACGACGGTAGCCCCACTTTTTTTCGAGGGGTGACATACTGCAGCTGTCTCGACCTTGATTTTGTCTCCAACTCCCTCGCGAGATACGTCAAGTGGTTTCCAGATGTAGAGACACGAGGAAATGATCAAATTCCAATCTACCTTAACATCAAAGGCTTGTCTAGTTGTGGTCCATGGACGACCATTCGAGCAGTCCAGTGGACCAACTTCAAATCTGACATGGAAGATGTTTGCAGCGATGGCCTACGATCTGGGTTAGAGCAAACAATTAAGAGCACAATGCAAAACGCCACTCGCACGGTGACAATATCTTCCGCACGAAACGACTTTGACATAGAGTTGGAGCGACTCCGAGCACTTCGACGCCGGGCGGAGCGTCGGTATCGGCGTACAAAATCAATTCACGATCTTAGGGCAGCCAGGAGGATGCAAAAGAAGATTCGGCGTCGCATGGATAGATTAGCTTCGGAACGATGGACAACGTTTTGCCAGTCACTAGGCCCTCGCCAGCCACTCTCACACATTTGGAAAATGGTGAAGGTCTGCATCACCCTACGGAACAGCGTTTTCGATTCAAAGCACTCGCGCTATTTCAAGGGAGGCAAGACATCGATGTCGCAGGAGATTTCTGTGCACAGATCGCCAACCAAGCTACTCGTCCAGATTCTCCAGTGAGAGGTGACGTCCCCCATTCCCGTGACTACCACATGGACCTCCCTTTTACAATGGAGGAGCTCGAGGTGGCACTAGCTCTCTGCAGGCGTTCAACTTCTCCGGGCCTAGATGGTATTCCGTACAGAGCCTTGTGCAACCTTGGGGAAGGTGCAAGGAGAGAACTGTTGAGCCTTTGCAACATCTAGTGGCAGGATGGCAATGTTCCCGACGACTGGAAAGTAAGCCACTTGTTACCGATCTTGAAGCAGGGCAAATCCCCACTTGAACTCACCTCATACCGCCCAATAGCACTGGCCAGCTGCGTAGGGAATATAATGGAACGGATGATACTAGGCCGCCTCGAGTGGTATCTTGAATAATACAAGATTTATCCGAATTCCATGGCTGGTTTACGACGCAACCGCTCTTCTATTGACAATGTCGTTGATCTAGTTTCGTACGTTCAGCACGAAAGATCCCGTAAACGACTATCTACAGCTTTGTTTCTAGATATGAAAGGCGCGTATGATTATGTACTACATGAAGCCATTTTGGGTGCTCTTGCGGTGGTTGGCCTTGGTGGTCGAGTCTTTCGGTGGATTTCAAGTTACCTGGCTGCAAGATCATTCTTTGTGTTAACAGAAGATGGCCCAACTACGCGACGCTATACTTCCAGGGTTGTTCCTCAAGGCGGAGTTCTTAGCCCGACGCGATTAAATCTTGCACTCATTGGCCTTGCTGAATGCTTGCTAAGTACCATTAAAATCTCAATATACGCAGACAACAGCTGTGTCTGGACTTCGGCAGTCACACGTCCTCAGACGCGTTCCCGGCTTCAAAGAGCAGCAACTATGACTGCCATCTACTTGTTAAAGCAAGGTCTCAGCATATCCCCAGAAAAATGCACGCTGGTGGCCTTCACTCGAAAAGCAATGACCCCTTATGTCGTCTCAATCAGCGGGCAACCAATTTCTTACGCCAGAACCCACCAGTTTCTGGGCATCATTATTGATAGGGACCTCTATTGGAGTCCGCATGTGGCCTATATGAAGAAGCATCTGGCTGCTATTTCCCAATCGTTCAAGTTCCTGGCAGGAAAGACGTAGGGGACGTCAGTAGACGCAATGATGGAACTCTACATGGCCCTGTTTCTCGGTTTCCTGAGATATAGCTTGCCCGTGCTTAGGAATACCTGCAAGAACAATGTTCATGTTCTACAGGCAGTACAAACCCAAGCACTGAAGAGTGTGCCTTGGTCTGCCCGGATGTACGTCAACAGAGGCAACAATTGCAATTGCTGGTGACTATCCGATACAAACTCACATTGTTGTAGAAGTCGTGAGAATACACATCAGACACTTTGCACGTGCTCCCTGTCATCAACTTGCACTGTTGCCTTCAGAGAGGCGCCAAGCATCGTTCGCTAAAATTGTTGTGAACTGCAACGAGAAAATTCCCTCGAGCTTCACTCCTGCATCTAAACCATCGATACCTCCTTGGTGTCTTATTCGACCCACAGTGTATCTTAGTGTACCAGGGATCCGGAGAAAATCTGAGCTTTCATCGCCCGCGCTGAAACAACTGTCTCTTCTTCTTTTGCACGAGAAATATTCAGACAGTGTACATATATATACCGATGGCTCCACAAACTGCCAGTGTTCGTCAGGTGCAGTAGTTGTCCCAGCAAGAGGTGTTACCATCAGCTTTAGGACTGACCACTCCACGACATCTACAGCACTGATTTGCGCGCTGCACTTTGTGGGGTCAATCGGGAACCACCGCAACAATGGTCGATTTTCAGCGACTCAAGGGCTGCCCTGCAATCTGTGCTCTCAACACTGCGTCGCGGGCCGTACGCTTGTTTTCTAAATTCGATGCCTTCTCCACACTTCACACGAGAAAGGACATCATGTGACGTTTCAGTGGCAGTCAAGTCATTGCGGCATCATAGGGAACGAACATGCCGATAGTGCCGCGCGGGCAGCTCTTGAAGGAACACGAGAAGCCATACCACTTTCGCGGACAGATGCAGCCAGTTATCTTCGACGACTTGCGCGTAAAATCACGTTTTCACTATGGTGCCCACCAAGCAACGAGACGAATCGTCAACACCGCCTGTCCTCTTTGATGGCTCTCCGCATGCCCACTGGGCTCAACCGAAGAGAAACCACCCTTCTTCATCGCTTATGGCTAGTAGTGGCATTTACAAAATCGTATTCCTTTGTCATAGGAATGGCCGACAACGCTCTCTGCGATACCTGTCATTGCGAAGAGATGCTACACCACATCCTGTGCGACTGTCCGTTGTATGACATCCAGAGACAGTCACAAGCGTCCGTTCTTGCATGCATCGACAACAGCCAAATGCCTGTGCACACTATTCTGTCAAGTGCCCGATAGAAGACATTGCAACAGAAGGCGACAAAAGATCTGTTAAATTCCTACGCGACACGGACTTGAACAAGCGGCTCTAACAGCAGTGTCACACACCGCGAAAGACAAGACTGGACTACGACTGAGTGTGGGCGTGCATGCTGCCAAATGTGCTGTGTTTATCTCTCTCCCTTCTCTGCTCTTTATCTTTCATCTCCCTCATCCCCCTCTCATGCGCAGGGTAGCCAACCGGCTGCCTATAGGCTGGTTAAACTACCTGCCATTCTTTTCCTTCTATTTTCCTTGCTTTATTCTTTGAATAAAAAGTTCCAAATAAACTTTGTAGTGCTAGATGTTATTGCTTTCACTTATCCTTAAACAAGCAAAATCTGCCCTGTTAAGTCATATGCAACCACAGTTACACCAAAGTACTGTCTATCATCAGAGGTAAAGCAAAGTCGCATCCACCTCAACATTTCGAGTGCTGCGTGTACTTTCCACCGTGTAATGGCTTCGATTTCGGGCACGTTCAAGATCCTTGAACTGAAATGCTTTATATAAGAATAAAGACAAGGCAACTTGTAATACAAATTCCAGTAGAAATGGTAATAAAACAACAGTTAGTAATTATACATGGCTATTAAAAAATGACAGCAGATTCTTGAACAAAAAGGACTTCAATTAATGGTGCACCAAAGAACTCAAATCTACATGAGTAATGCTTGTAAAAATAAATCAATCAATCAATCAATCATGATTTATTTCAGCTTCAAAGACATTCAGTGGAGCTTGGTGGGTACGGACAAAAAGCAAAGTAATAACTCGCAAAGTAAATCGCACAGTAATAACTCTAAATGTAAAAGAATACCAATATATAAATACAGATTATATGATTGTGAAATGAGACAATATTCTTTTTTAAAAAGGTGGAATGACAATTAATAAGTGCATAGTGGTATTTAATTCTGAAAATGTATGGCAGCAAGTATGGTAGTGGGTTTGCCATAGTCAGTGCTTGTATGTGGTAGCAAACAAAAAAAAAATGTTGTTAGAGGTGCACCTGGTGGGATTAGCGTTTACCAACTGAAATTTTTGCAATACATTGGCTGTTACAGAACCGTTAAGACACTTATATACAAGAATCCCCAGTATATATTTGAATAAATTACACACTGTCAGTACACTATGTTGCTAAAAAAGTGGGGACATGCTGGTTAATAGAATACTGAATGTTAGGATGCGAATGCCTTGGTTTTGGAGACGTTGAAGTGGGAGGACATGCCATGGATAGGTGTTCGCCCATGACGTTGATTGATTGAATGATATGTGGAGTTTAACGTCTCAAAACCACAATGTAATCATGATAGACGCCGTAGGGAAGGGCTCCTCCGGAAATTTCGACCACCTGGGGTTCTTTAACCCTCACCCAAACATGAGCACACGGGCCTACAGCATTTTCGCCTCCATCTAAAATTCAGCCGCCTTGATCATGACGTGATGCAGTACGTAATATGACTGGAGATAACAGTGTAGTATAGTTTAAGCAAACTTGAAGTATGGTCGTGCTTTGTTTATATTCTTATAGCATGAGCTATCCTTTGTCTCTTAAGTGAAATGTGATGCTGGTACTTTAGATTAGCATCTAGGCCTACTCCCAAGAATGTGAACATAGTGGTACAAATATGTCTGAAGCCGTGTATAGTAATAGCGGGGGTAGGTGAAAGAGCGTTATAACTAGAATGGAAGACAATGAACTCTGTTTTATTTGAGTGAATTGTTAAACCATTAGTTGTGCACCAGTTCTTTAACGGTAATGGTGTTCAAGAACTTCTGTGCAGTTATAAGAGCTCCTTACATCCCATTGTTTATCTGAATTAATGGGGGACCAGAAGCAGGCCATTTCGAGCAGCATGTCACTTCTTCATTTTCACATTTGTTTCAAAAACCTTCACTCTTACATCAAGCTAGAAAGCTAGGGATGCAAGCTGCTCTAAGGATCAATGGGCTTTGTCTCATAGTCAACAATAACAGTGTCACGTGTATACTGCTCCGCTTCACCAATTGTATTCACATTAAAACAAAAAAAAGAATAGATTTTAGTATTACATTTTACAATTGTGCAGTTGTACATCTGCACACTTCTAAAAATGAAATTTAAACTCTCTGGATTTATACATGGAAAATTCTCTTGGAGAGGCATAAAAACTAATATTCTCATGTGGTGATGATGTTGAAGACTGCACTAGTCTGCGGGATTAAGACCAAACTTTTTATTTTAGTGAAACTTTGCCTGAAGCACAGAAAATAAAACTACAAGCATACAGTCTGCGCTGACAGCGGTAAAAAGTGCGTCCCCATCAATAATCCGACAAGCAGTAAAGTGCATCTGCTTTTATACAAGTGTTATTGAAAATTTCGGGCTTATTGCTGGTGGCTACGTAAGCGCTATACTATTGGTTTCCTGTCCACAAACCTAACAGTGTGATCTCAAGTTATCGCGGAGCTCCTCAAAAACTGCTGCACCGCCTGTGCCGAGTGTTGTTTGACGTCTTTGTAAGCGAAACCCGACTTTATCTAAATAAAACACACGTGGCAATATGCATGCACTAAGTTGTCAGGCTTGTCATCTATATGCTGAAATTATCCCAAGTAAAAAATATTTCTATCCCCAAAGGCCAAAAGACATCTGATTGTGGTGTGTTGTGCTGCATGTATTATTGTCGAGACAAATATATATATATATAGCAAATCACATAGCTGAAGTAGCAATATGCGGACTTCTCATTCCCCAAGCATTTCGCAATAGCAAGTAATTTTTTTATTCTCAGCACATGTTGTGACAGCCTTAATTATTTATCTCATATCCAGAATTTTCTGGGAAGAACAATTACCATATTGCATTTTCTTTTTTTCGTTTCAGGACAACATGTTCATGTGAGATTTCAGATTTATTTTTTTCGCGACAAAGCACTCAAAGTATGCAGACATTTGGCTCAACTTGAGTCAGAAAATGGATGCTTTCAAAGCTTCTCAGAAAATACACTTTATGGATAGAAAAATTGGAAATTAGCCAGGTTGCCACTAGTGATTTAGGCGAAAGTTGCCCCAATGTATTGGGGCTCGCTGCATTTTCTATCTTGTATGTGCTGAACATTAAAAGGTACTTTTTTGTAATTTGCTGTGTTAATTTCATACCTATCTTAGCAGAGTTATTTCTGCTGTCTGACCTTGTGTTTTTATAATGATTGCACAAATAATGCAATAATAAACAACTACTTACAAACAGGCTCATGCTTAGTTTACTTATGTAAGCTAAGAGTAAAAAATAAGAACTATAAACTTGTCCTTCTTGCTAATGGACGACAAGATTCAAATCATCATCATCATCAGCCTGACTACGTCCACTGCAGGACAAAGGCCTCTCCTATGTTCCGCCAGTTAACCCGGTCCTGTGCTTGCTGCTGCTTATTTATACCCGCAAGCTTCTTAATCTCGTCTGCCCACCTAACCTTCTGTCTCCCTCTAACCCGCTTGCCTTCTCTTGGAATCCAGTTAGTTACCCTTAACGACCAGCGGTTATCCTGTCTACGCGCTACATGCCCGGCCCATGTCCATTACTTCTTCTTGATTTCAGCTATGATATCCTTAACCCCCGTTTGTTCCCTAATCCACTCTGCTCTCTTCTTGTCTCTTAAGGTTACACCTACCATTTTTCTTTCCATTTCTCACTGCGTCATCCTCAATTTAAGCTGAACCCTCTTTGTAAGCCTCCAGGTTTCTGCTCCGTAGCTAAGTACCGGCAAGATACAGCTGTTATATACCTTCTTCTTGAGGAATAAAGGCAATCTACCTGTCATAATTTGAGAGTGCTTGCCAAATGTGCTCCACCCCATTCTTATTCTTTTAGTTACTTCAATCTCGTGGTTCGGCTCCGCGGTTATTACCTGCCCTAAGTAGACATAGTATTTTACAACTTGAAGTGCACTATTACCTATCTCGAAGCGCTGCTTTTTTCCGAGGTTGTTGTACATTACCTTCGTTTTCTGCAGATTTATTTTAAGACCCACCTTTCTGCTCTACTTGTCTAACTCCATAATCATGAGTTGCAATTCGTCCCCTGAGTTACTCAGCAATGCAATGTCATCGGCGAAACGCAGGTTACTAAGGTACTCTCCATTAACTCTTATCCCTAACTGTTCCCATTCTAGGCTTCTGAAAACCTCCTGTAAGCATGCGGTAAATAGCATTGGGGAGATTATGTCCCCCTGCCTTACACCCTTCTTGATTGGTATTCTGTTGCTTTCTTTATGAAGCACTATGGCAGCAGTTGATCCCCTGTAGATTTCTTCCAGGATGTTTATATATACTTCATCGACGCCCTGATTCCGCAGTGTCTGCATGACGGCTGATATATCTACTGAATCACACGCCTTCTCGTAATCTATGAAGGCTATGTATAGTGGTTGGTTGTATTCTGAGCATTTCTCCATTACCTGATTGATAGTATGAATGTGGTCGATTGTTGAGTAGCCTGTTCGAAATCATACTTGTTCCTTTGGTTGATTGAATTCTAATGTTTTCTTTACTCTGTTAGCAATTACCTTTGTAGATAGCTTGTATACTACAGTGAGCAAGCTAATCGGCCTGTAATTCTTCAAGTCCTTGTCATCTCCTTTCTTATGTATTAAGATGATGTTAGCGTTCTTCCAAGACTCTGGTACCCTTCCCGTCAGGAGACACCTCGTAAACTGGGTGGCTAGTTTTTCTAACACAATTTGTCCTCCATCTTTCAGCAGATCTGATGTTACCTGATCCTCACCAGCAGCTTTGCCTCTTTGCATGCTTTCCAAAGCTTTTCTGACTTCTTATATCATTACTGGTGGTGTGTCATCTGGGTTGCTGCTAGTTCATATAGTATTAAAGTCGTGGTTGTCCCGGCTACTGTACAGATCTTTGTAAAACTCCTCCGCTTTTTTAACTATCCTATCCATATTGGTAGTTATTTTGCCTTCTTTGTCCCTTAGTGCATACATCCGATTTTTGCCTATCCCAAGTTTCCTCTTCACTGCTTTGACGCTTCCTCCGATTTTCAGAGCGCGTTCAATTCTCTCCATGTTATACTTTCTTACATCGGATACCTTACGCCTATTAATCAGCTTCGAAAGCTCTGCCAGTTCTATTCTGTCTGTTGTACTTGAGACTTTCATGATTTGACGCTTATTAATGAGATTCTTCGTTTCCTGGGAAAGCTTGCCATTGTCCTGTCTAACTACCCTGCCTCCAACTTCCACTGCACACTCCGTAATGATACTCGTCAGATTATCATTCATTGTATCTATGCTAAGGTTGGTCTCCTCACTAAGAGCCGAGTACCTGTTCTGAAGCGAGACTCTGAAGTCCCGTACTTTTCCTCTCAGTGCTAGCTCATTGATTGGCTTCTTGCGTATCAGTTTCTGTCGTTCCTTCCTCAAATCTAGGCGAATTCGAGACCGTACCATTCTATGGTCACTGCATCGTACCTTGCCAACCACTTCCACGTCCTGCACGATGCCCGGGTGTGCACTCATTATAAAGCCTATTTGGTTCTTATTTTCGCCATTAGGGCTCCTCCGCGTCCACTTGCGGTTTTCTCGTTTTCGGTAGAAGGTATTCAAAATCCGTAAATTATTGCGTTGTGCGAATTCTACTAGTAGCTCTTCTCTGGCGTTTCTAGTACCGATGCCATAATCTCCTACTGCCTGGTCTCCCGCCTGCTTCTTCCCCACCTTTGAATTAAAGTCTCCCATCAGTATTGTATACTGTGTTTTTACCCTACTCATTGCCGATTCCACGTCTTCATAGAAGCTTTCAACTGAAGCGTCATCATGGCTGGATGTAGGCGCGTAAGCCTGTACCACCTTCATCTTGTATCTCTTATTCAGTTTAATTACGATACCTACCACCCTTTCATTAATGCTATAGTATTCCTCTATATTGCCAGCTATGTTTCTGTGAATTAGGAACCCCACTCCCAGCTCTCTTCTGTCAGCCAAGCCCCGATAGCAAAGGACGTGCCCATTCTGTAGCACCGTATAGGCCTCATATGTCCTCCTAACCTCACTGAGCCCTATTATATCCCATTTAACACCCTCCAGCTCCTCGAACAGTACAGCTAGACTTCCCTCACTAGATAAGGTTCTAGCGTTAAACGTTGCCAAGTTCAGGTTCCAATGGCGGCCTGTCCGGATCCAGAGATTCTTAGCACCCTCTGCTGCGTTGCAGATCTGACTGCCGCCATGGTCAGTTGCTTCGCAGCTGCTGGGGACTGAGGGCCGTGAGTTATTTGACGTATGCATGTGAGAGGTAGTGGCCAGATACTGCACCAGGGTGGCCAATCCTTCTCTGGTGAGGGAGTGCGTTCCCGGCGGTGGTTACCGGTGAGGCCGCACCCCAGGCCTCGTAATGCAGTTCCATCACCACGCGGATTTTTTTAAATCCGGTTGGGAGCTGCGCGGCACCAGAATATGAACCACGGACCTTCAAATCAATTCATCAATCAGATTCAATCAAATCAATAAGATTAAAATCAATTTTCACTAAGGACAGTTATGTTTTTCACCAAATACAGTAATGTCAGGAATTCGCATCACTTGTAGCCAGGTACGTTTTTTTTTCATTTACTTAGCTTGAGGCATGTGCAAGGGTGTGTTCAATGAGGGATGGGATACAGCAAATAAAAAGCACTTGTGATGTTTACAGGTGTGCAATCACATTCGCAAAATCAGATGGTGGGCCATTCGTGGCGACAACTCTACTAAGGGCGTGCGAATATTTCAATAACGAATCAAATAGCATTCGCTAGTCCAATTGAACGGTACATATACAAAATACCGAATATTTTAAAAATAATCGGCTCCTGGGAGAACGCTGAAGCCGCAAAACATGGGGTCAGGTAATGGTTTATTTTCTTTTCAAATCCTTGAATTACCACAATAAATGAATCCGGTGTTTGCAGCACTAATAATGCTTAACCATTACCAGATAAAGCATTTCTGCTGCAAACTGTCCTTTCACTCTGTGTTCACTATGGTGGAGCTGCATCGCATTAATCATTTCCTGTCTTCATAATTGAAATTAGGAACCACGAATAAAAACACATGCAAGTTTTTTGTTCGCATAAATTGCTCTTACAGATACAGATTTCAACACTTGATTTTTGCATGATCTCTGTGCCAGAGTATATGGTGTCATAATTTTGCCTGTTCCAAAGTATCTTCAGCTGAATGCATGGTGGTCGGTTGAAAATTGTTCAAATTTTATGCCGCAATTTTACTTAGAAGCTGGTAACAGAGTTTCAACTTGAATAACGTAGTTGTTGCGGTATTTCGACATACAGTTGAAAAGTATTTTGAATGATCTGGTCGCTGTAGCGTACAAGCTTATCGAAGTTTTCATAAATCTAGTATTATTTGGTTCGTTCGTGAAAACGTATTGCAAATAAACAGTTGTGGAGTTCTAGGATTGATTTTAAAAAGGTTTCCTGACTATTTGAAAACTATCAGAAGAGTAGTAGGTTCGTTTAAGCGTTCGATTTGGTTATAACGCTATTGGATTCGCATTGAATTCGCTTCTGGAATTCACTACTCGCAAACCCTTTGCTTGTGCGTGTTTCGTAGTATGACAGTGCTCGTGCTTTCAACGCTTCACCGTGCTACAGGCATGCATCGTGATGAAGTGCACAACAACAACAACAACAACAACAACAACAACAACAACAACAACAACAACAACAACAACAACAACAACAACAACAACAACAACAACAACAACAACAACAACAACAACAACAACAACAACAACAACAACAACAACAACAACAACAACAACAACAACAACAACAACAGCAACAACAACAACAGCAACAACAACAACAGCAACAACAACAACAGCAACAACAACAACAACAACAACAACAACAACAACAACAACAACAACAACAACAAAAAACGCCGGCTAGAGGCGGGTTTTTTATATGCACAACATCAAGCAGATTTCGAGGTGTATTTGGCCTAGAGGGAATATGCTGCCACCCCCGTCCTTCTCTTCTAATAATAGCGTGGCCTCTCACTCATCATGCGAATGGAATTGCTTGGCGTGTTTATAGAGTTACACTATGACGATATTCGTTTGAAAGTCTATCGAGGCACTGCTACAGATAATATTCATGCTTCTCATTTCGCATTGCTATCATAATCAGTAGCGGTGACATTCACTACGAGTAGCTGGAGATATGACAGAGTGAGTGCAAGCTGAGCCTGTATTGTGTGGCCGATCGAGTGACGTGCGCGACGTAGGCACTCAAGTGCTCCGACACCGGCTCTTTAAGCTGTAACAAAGGCTTATCGAGTTACGAATATTGTTATATAGTCCACACATGAACTCTTTACACCGTCATCTTCCATTTTCACTGCATATCTGCGCCGGCTTCGATGCTTTCGGCGATCGCTGCAAACGGAGCGACGAGTCCTTCGGCAGCGTCGACACAGGCGTGCGCACGGCATTTCTGTAGCACCTTGGAAGCACCAACTACTTGATAGCGCCATCTTCCCATTCATCGTAGGTGGTTTGCCAGTACGCGTGCGAGCGTCAACTTCGTTCTTCCTTTCACCGCGGCGTCTGAATCCGTGTGCACGAACACTGCCGCATCGTCCTGGGCGCAGCCATGTTTTCTGACGAAATTACGCACGAACCAAGGAACGGGCAGCTTGCGAGAGCCTCGTGAGGCCACCTCGCGCAGTGAATTGTAGGGGGTCTATCCGCTCGCCTTTGTAAACTCGCCGCACCCTAGCCCGGCAGCGCCGCCGCCGCCGTGGAAGGCAGCAAGCTCCGCCTAGCTTACCGCTTTTCTTCTTATGTGGTTCTTAAAGGAAAATGAAGAGAAAAGTGAGCCCCGTAACTGTCTGCATCAGGTGCGACACCTCAACAGTAGTTCACAAGGAATGGGGGTAAGCGGGGATTAAAAGGATAGTATTAAAAGGTATATATAGAGAGAGGAAAGAGAGAGCGAGGCGCAGGGACAGCGAGCGACGGAAGTAAAGAGGAAATAGGAAAGATGAACACGGTCGCAGGAGGCAGAGGACGGGGCACCACTCGACGAGAGCTCTTGTCGGCGTCATGAGATGGCGTAGGGCAAGTCCAGTCAGCCACAGCTGCGCTGTCGTCAGAAATCGGCGTCAGGAGGTGGCGTAGGGCGAACCCAGTCAGCCAGAGCTGCGCTGACGTCGGAGATCGCTATGGGCACAACCAGTCGGCAAGAAATACAGCGAAGGAGTCCTTGAGCTTACTGCCTGTGCGTTGCTTTTGTAGCGTTGCTGCTGCTGTTGCCGCTACCAGCGGCTTCCAGTTCGGTATTGGCTGCTGTTGCCATGGTTCACGAAGCCGGTGACGCCTGGGCCAGCTGTACTCGGCGTTTTCGACTTGCTTTTCGGCTTCGCTGTACGGGAACTAGTTAGCGATCGTGAACGTGAGAATGCGCTAAATCTCGAGCGAGACTTTCCTGCACCGCTGCCCACCGCGCGGCTGGCCGAGCGTCCTTCCCCGCTGTCCGTTTCGCGAGGCGTAGTAGTAGCCTGTGGTATCGCTGCGCTCGTAGCGGTTGTCGTAGGCTTCGAGCGCGGCGTCGTCTTTTTCGCGTGTTTTTTTGTTTCCATTGTCGCCGCTTTACAGGATTAGCCTGGTACTTACGGTTTCCCGTGAGCTGACCCTTGCCACATAGTTGACCTTGCAGATCGCATCGATATTCCTGTGATTGGTTGCTCTAGCCGCACCCACGGCACATCTTGTTGTATATATTGGGCGCACCGTCGGCTCTGTGTCCCAGCCTGCCGCACTCATAACAAACGTCGATACGCTTCCTGTATTGGCTGCATGAGCATCGCTCCATAGAACACGCATCACGGCACGTAGAAGCAATCGAAGAGGACTATCACAATTTCTGTGTTTCCCATGCGTTTGGTGTGCAGCACGCCGGAATTGCGCTGCGTGACCAAGCTGTTGACGATGTTCTCGGGGCTCTTGTCATTGGAAATGCCTCTGACGAGCTCCTTAGAAGTGTTTTCAGGGGCGGCTCTGTAGGCGCTCGCCTCGAACCATCGCTCTACAATGCGGAGTTTGCTGATGTCTCCTTATCTCTTGACTGTGTCTTTCAACGGTGTGCTGAGCACCACACAGTTCAGTTTGAAGTTGAGGCAGACGCCATCCTCTTCGGCTGCTTGGCGGCGGATCTCCGCAGTGTTGCGCAGGCAACTTTGAAAGATAACTTTTTATTGACAAAAATAGTGACGCCACCAACAAGTGTGGGTCAGTTTTTTGCATGAGTATACACAGTATCCCGAAAAGGAACTGAGTTGTGGAACTAAATTGGGAAAATAAAATAAATTATGAGGCAAAAATATTGAGTATACTGAACACGGAGGGACTAATATCATCACCAGTGGTTCGCGAAGGCTCATATTTCTGTAACGCACAAATCTTACCGTTAAAATGAAGACATCTTGTGTACGAAATATAAACCCATAAAACACTGAATTAACAATGTTTAAAACTTATACAGCGAAGAGAGTTATTTTCGAAAAATGTATAAATATGGGCGATCGTAATACACTTGCTACATACAGAATAGTTGCTACAAAGTGGAAAAGAATAATGAACTCTGATTTTTAAAACAAGCTTTGCTTCTTTCTCTCCGCGGCTGCACATACATTTTAGGTTATTGAACTCCTGAGCCAGTGGGGCTCATCTTGAACACGCTCACATCAGGGCTCACAAGTAATTGCGGCAATTATACGGCCGAAAGTGAACTAGACATGTTTATGCAGTCAGACAGTCCGGAACCTAATTGAATGGTCCTGGGGAACTTAGGCCACCAGGGTGTCCACAAGGAACATCAGCCGCTAGTGTAGTCGACGCCCGAGTCGTGGCAGGAACGTGGTGGCGTTCCACCCTTTCTCTCTCTATTTTTTTCTTTTGTTCTGATACGCGACTTTTCAGGGCATAGCGTTTCCTACACATACACTAGAGGGAACTCTGGTGCTAGTGTCTATGAGAGCTGCAACGTATGGTGCTTCAGCGAGCATGAGAATTATGGGCATTACATGTATTTGCCTAGTCTTCGTACTTTACGTTCCTTCTGACTTGGCGTGGTTTGAAGCTGCTTTGTCGCAAAACAACAATCAGCAATCGTTCGGCACTCACGCTTCACCACCTTCACCTTTCAGGATCAGCATTTGAAATCAGCTCACGAAGTTATTTACGGCTTGTTCTTTCATTCGAAACAAAACCAAAGTACAGCAATAAACGAAGCCACAAGTGCGATTCACCAGTCGCAAGCACAAAGACTAAGCAAATCTATGTCATACCCATAATCCCCATGGTAGCTGAAAAACCGCAGCGCCAAAGTCTCCTCTACTGAATTTTACAAAAACTCTATGTTTCAGTGGTATTGTGCGCATGCTCGTGGACAAGTCGATGGCTGCCGCAGCGTCCCCCCCCCCCCCCCCCTCACCGAGTGACGACCCAGAAATCAACCAATCTTGCATTCTCTTTTGTCAAATGCAGACAGAGCAATTTTAGTTGACTCTGATGCCAGGCAGCGTGCTGCGCTACAATATTTTATTCACGTTCGCTCGGTAGCGTTGATTACCGATCGGCAGCGTTTTTTTGACGATGCTCATAAAGTGTTGCAGCACCCCTTTAAGAACTTGTAGGGAGTTATCGGCTCAATTACGAATAATGGCTTATAATCGCCACTTCGAAGCACCACTTGCACTAAGCATTCAAGATAGTTCAATAATTGGAGACCTTTAAGCTTTGCCTTTAAATGCTGAACTCAATAGCGATATTCTGTTCTTATGGCGCGTACTTCAAACAACTAGTTTATGAAAGCTTTTCGCACTTGCTACGCACCCGCTACGTGGCCTTGAGGGTGGAGCAACGTGAGCGACTTTGTGGTGGGTGACTGGCTTTAAAATATGAAGTTACTCCGTTATTCCCACGTTCTGACACCAGACCTCAATGTACGCTTGCACCACGCATTATTACGGCAATATTTCGTGTTATATGTTGAAGCCTGTATAGGTGGTTCGTGTGTTTCTAAAGAATAAAGTTACTTTCAGTGTTTTTAACGTAGCTTATGGCGCTAAAAACACGAGAGTAGGACATGTTGCTGCACCCTGTTTAGAGTGTCTGCATGTGACAGTACTTCTTGTCACACAACATATAGCATGTATCACCAACCAACCCGCTGCAGTAGTCGAGTGGCTATGGCACCATGCCGCCAGGCTAGACGCCACGGGTTCGCTCCTGACCACGGAAGGCAGCACTACAATGGGAGCTAAATGTAACAACACTCGTGTACGTCAAGGAACACACGAACCGAAATCGGTCCTAGTTTCATTCAATACCCCGGGCTTTTAACATCATGCGGTTGTTCTAAAGCGAAAGCTGTTGTGAGATCACAACTTGGGTCACGCGCAGTTGTTCGTCACCGTCATCGGTATTCGTAACCATGTCGCGGGAAATTAAAAAAAAAAAAAAAACTCGCACCAGTGACACAGTGGGGCACGAATCTGGATCCACTGGGTGCCAGCGAAGTATTTTACCACTGAGCCCCACCGGCTTCTGTATTCTTTATTACTTATTTTTACACATCATAAATACTAATCGGTGGTTGGGACTTGATGACAAACTTGCCTTAGGCAGGCTTGATGTCGGGAAGGCAATCGCGTTATTACGACTTATAAAGCGTTTTAAAAAAGCGAAAGAATAACCAGTCGTCACACAATACGAATAGTGCAACGAGTTGAACGTCCAATATTTCAACCCATTACAAAATCTTGTTCTTTGTCTACTATTAAGTGTGGCACATACCCACTTCAGCCATAATTCCTCATCGTCATGAGCCACTGCATGAACAATTGGCGCAAAGTTCTTTGCTAGTGTTTAGCGGATACAACGCTTCTCAGAAGAATGACAACAAAAAACAGCATAGCGAATGCTAGCCTACTACCCAAAAATGCATTAATAATGCCCTAGTGGGTATCAAGCAAGTGTGCTTGCAGTAGTTACCCAAAGAGTGCTTTGAAAGGCCCTGAAAGGCCGCTTTTGTAGCATCCGCTGTGACTGTGCTGCGCCTTCCGCGCAGGCCTATCGATTTTTTTTTACAGGTCGCATGGGAATTTTTCGTTAAAGACTTTCTTGGGGACCTTCGACGCGAAATCGTTTGTCTGTCTGTCTGTACATTTGTCTGTTTGTCGACCGTTACCGCGAACTGGGTACTCTAAACAGCATTATCCAATACCCCGAACGGCCGACCCCATCCGCAGCGACCACCAATGTTGCTCAAGGATAAGCGTTCATACGTGTGCGATTGTCAATTAAAAAGGAATTATTGCGCATATATGAGGCACCATACCAACACGTATATATTCTGCATGTTCGTCTTTTACTAGAAAAGGCATGCGTAAGTAATTTCAGGTACCGTAGCGGTTATCACGCTGCGCTGACCATCCAACGCTTTGCTAAAGCGAGACGGTGGTGGCACCTACCCGTCGCCTTGCGTTCTACACCTTATCACCTCTGAGGCGGGCGCGCACACCCGTCTCAAAGCCACGCTCTTTGTTTCTGAAAAAAAAAAAACCTGCCAGATGGCGGTCATGTCTCACGTGTGACGTAACTGTATGCGCTCGTTCGCCTCCGCTGCACGCTCGAGGCACTCTAATGCCTAGTTCACACTGAAACATCCGCTTTCTACAGCGACCGAAATTCCCCTGCCACCGAAACACAGCGTCGTTCGCACTGGACGCGCCCCGCGCCGCCGAATATGCCATCTACTATATACGGGGCGAACGCGGGATGGATGCGCTGTCACCCGCTTGTTGTCGCGGCTCGCAAACGCTAATACGCTATCCAGTGGTGTATACTTCGACGATTCTCGTACGCAACAAGCAAGAAAAGACAGTACTGCTTACTTTGCTGGCAAGTGGCTGTCTTGTAATCCAAGAAGAGCAGAAAAACCACCGACGCCAGCGGCGTTGGTGGGTTCGCTTTGCTTTGCAATAGCTCGGTCACGCCAATAGCTCGGTACAATAGCTCGGTACAAGCTCGGTCACGCCAATAGCAAGCTCTGTCACCTTTTTCACGTAATACGGAGGTGAAGTAGGCACAGAGTAGGTTAAACTCCCGTTGGTTTCAACATTCAGTTACGTGCACTGCGGCATAACAAGTGAGTAGGGCTTGGCCGTCATTTTTCAAAATTCCTTGACTAGCGCTCCTATTGGTCCGCGGTGACCGATTCGGTGGCAGACACCGCAAAAATCGGTCCGAGAGCGATCGGCGTGGAGAGGGCCCTTTCGGCGGATCTCGCTGCCACCGAACCGGATTCGGAGCACTTTCGACGGCCGGAATGCTCAGTGTGAACGCGGCATTTAAACCCGGGTACGTATACGCTTCGAAGGTAAGCGTCGTAACCACTTTCTATCCAGGCACGGTAGCAGAACAAGCATTTGTAGAAACCTTGAGATTACATTGCTTTGGGTGAAATAACCAGAAAAGGAGAGAGAGAAACTAACACAGAAAGAATTAGAAACAGAGGTCGAGAAAAAATGTGAATAAACAGACAGAGATACAGCAAGGAAGCCTAGCACAGCCATGTATGGTATAATATAGCGAAGGGCTGAGGAAGAGAAGTGAGGGCGGGGAATAGTGAATTGAGAGGAGAGGGGGAAACATAGCATATTTAGGTATACTGCAGTATAACATGGAGAGGGAAAAAGAAGTGGAAAAGGGGAAGGCTAGTAGCGCAACCGTTTCCATAGTATTCGCAGCAGTAGCTACCCCAAGTTAATTTTTCTTCAAAATATCAATAAAAAAGCCATCGATCGCTTGTTCAGAAAAAAAAAACTGTGTTTGAAGAAGGGAAACTAAGGTCAACTGCATCGCTGCTAGGTAATTTTACTCTCGCTGTGAGTGTCGGGAGCCTGCGTTATTTGAGCGTTCATCGCAAGCTCTCCCTTGTGTTCTAACTTCATCTTGCTAATCGCTGGAGAAAAGATAATAACATGAAGATGAAAAGTAAAAAGTCGCCATGGTAGAGAATTTTGAAACTATAGGACCCAACTCTCCCAAGCGTTATCCACGGGTCTAATCCAGAACCTCCTACATAGCAGTCGTGTGGTTCGCTATACCACACCACACTAGTTGGACTGAACTTTTGACGTCTCTGCTTTTGACATACTGGACTTGAAAACGTGCATTTTGCTACAAATAACATGATGAGACAAATGCGAGTGCAAGGGATAGATATTAAGGAGACACCGCGCGGGAACATTGCATTTCTTCTTCATAGATTAAGCAACTGCAACTTCAGCAAAACACAATACCTTTCCCCGCAGCGCATATCACGAACATTACTATCAGCGTTGACCTCAGACTTCTCAGTGGAATTCACATGAATTCAACGTTTTCACATTCATAGCTCTGAAGGCCTTCGGTGTCCTCACATATTTCAACGGATAGTTGGGATCAGTCATGCTTCCACCACGCACGAGCAGTTTACTGAGAGCTTCTTCTTCACACAGCAATGTGAACTAGAAAAAAAAAAACGAATATGGTTAAAGGTTACGAGCCAGAAGTACTGCCCAAATTGATCTGGCTGCCCCCATGCATTATTCTCTCGATATAAACCTCAAAACAAACAATGTTTTTGCCAGTTTTTTTTATTCAGACAGATGTTTGTGTACGAGTCGTAGGCACGCACAGAAAAAAAAAAAACTTTCGAAGCTATGGCCATGCCACGCATACACTCATGGAGCTTACTTCGTGATGCACAATGTGCTGTACCCGTGAGTTCTGTGTTCATGACAAGTAGGCTCATCGCAACGTTGAGGCTGGCTTGTCTAAAAAAAAAAACGTGAAGTACACTTAACGCACCTAGAAACGGCACCAGCTCCGCTTTCTCCTTGCTGTGGCAGGCAATCAGTCCCTCTGTTAGGCTTCCGTCGCATTGACTGTCAACGCGGTGGCGCTGACATTAGACAGAAGAGCGCCGGTCAGCGACACGAGCAATACGTTTGATGCATTGCGGGTGTCATCACTCGTTGCAGGATCAAGCTCTTCATCACTGTCCGAGCTGCCAAGATCCCGGTCCACCTCGTCATTTCCTATCGTCGACTGACTTTCTCCAGTTAGTGCGGTCTGTAGTACCTTGATCAGCAGGTTTTCTTTCGTTGAGGACGGTTCCGCGAACAAGGACGAAGCTAGGGGTGCCGCAACAGACACAAGGTGAATGGCATCGCCGGGAATCGTGTCGTTGCCTTCAAGGTAGGAAGTGTTGTCACTTTCAAAGCCATAGATGTGGTTAACGAGCTCCTGATACGTGGAGCTGTTCTCGATCATCGGCTCAACAGCTTTTTCTACAGCAGCCAGTTGCGTGACGGTGGAAGCGTTGTCTTTTAGAGGGGGGAACGACGAGTCGTTGGCTAGCAGCTGCTGCTGCATCCTGGCTGCGTTGCCGAGGTTGACGAAGACTGGCGAGGCATACCGTTCTGAAGGAGTCGTGTCTGCCGGCTTGCCTCTGTGCCGTGGCAGCCCGGACGTCGAAGACGGTGCGTTGAGATGGACCACCTGTACCTCGTCGGGCCGCGTGTTGTTAGGGCGGTTCACAGCTCGCTTGACGTGCACGGTCTCCTTGGTAGCCTGCGGCGCGGCAGCCGCCGCCGGTGGGCTCTGCACGGACTGCTGGTTAAGGTACTCGCGGTACTGGTCCAGGATCGCCACGAGCTCGTCGTTGCGCTTCAGCGAGAACCCGAGCAAAAGGAAGCATCCCATGACGATACAGGCCATCACAGCGATGACAGTGCAGATGCGGGATCGGGATGTGGACTCCTGCTGAACCTGCATGTCTGCCATGGCCACGGGTTCCATACTGGCCCGAGGGAAGAGGACGGCTGCCGGCGTTCAGAAGAAGCCGATCGATGTTTGCATCGCTAGGCGCGGCGTACGAGTTCCAGCGGCGAACGAGCGTTCCAGGGCGCGGCCACGAGCGTCGTCCTCTTCTTTGTCGCCGCTGGTAGCGCACGAGCGCAGTCAATACGCTCAAAACTGCCCCGCAGCGGCGTATTAGGGGATGGACGCTAGATGAGACAAACACTACATGCAATTTAAAAAAGCACTTTCACATGGTATTCAATGAAGCTTACATCTACACAATAATGGCTGCCACAGAATACTGCTCACTGTCGAAGAGCCATATTGTAAAAACATTGGGGGAACGTATAGCGTTTTCACTCAATACGTGGCGCATATTGCTGTTTCAATGGAGATTTCGTGTCGAGAAAGAAATGATATACACAAGAGCTCATCACGCTCAGGTTGCATAAAAAATTCTCTCTCTCCCTTCTCTCCACCAAACCGCCAAACTAGGCATCTCCAATCACTTGCGGCATTAAATTTTTGGTCAGTTATACTAAATATGTAATTCATGTGTAAAGAATTTTTGAAGTTTAATTCCACGACAACTTTAATGTGGCTTGGGTAGGGATAAGAAACTCATATGGCGGCTCCTCGCTCTTTGGCAAACGTTGAAGCTGCGCGTTTTCTCTGGATGAAAAGGCCAGCAAAATTCAAATGACAACCGTTTCACACAGGCTTTGGTAAGCAATAGAACTTTACAAATGAAGGCTCAAGGTTCCTGGTTCAGGAGCATCCAAATCGCGAGCAGGGAACATGACACAAAAACAGTACTCGCTAAAGAGTAAGCAAAGCTAAAGCTAAAGAGTACAGAAAGTAAGCAAACGCTGAACCAGAGCATCAGAGAAAAACAAAGACGACAAAATAATAAAAAATTTGAAGCTCGTACATTTTTTTCTTTTTTGTTGTAAAAGGGGAAAATCTAGGAACTTTACATATTAGAAGCTGACGCAGTAGTGGGTATCAGCCATACACATAAGCAAACCAACCAGGACAAGACTGACAGGCCCTAATACAAGGTAACCCATACAGAGCGTGGTGTTAAAAGAAAACCATTCAAGTTATAAAACTTTTTTATAAAACACGGTCGATTCCTACGTCACATCAAACAGTATTGAAGATTAGCTGTGTCTTCAAAGAAGTAGTTGATTGCTTATTGTACATCGTTATACGGCACGTTGCCTTACATCGGTTGGTGTTAGGAAACTAGAGCACCATTTAACGTGGAAGCATCCAGTTTACGTCTAGTGGCACTCAGTGGGCCGGGCACGTAGCACGTAGGCAGGATAACCGCCGGTAATTAAGGGTAACTGATTCCAAGAGACATCAAATGCATCAGAGGGAGATAGAAAATTGAGTGGGCAGATGAGATTAGGAAGTTTTCAGGTATAATGCGGTATAACAGAAAGCACAGGAGCGTTTTGATTAGCGGAACATGGGAGTGGCCTTTGCTCTACAGTGGACGCAGTCAGGATGATGAAAAAACAAATTCAGTGATTTAGTTGACACCCAACTAAAAGCTGGTTTCATAAATGCTTTCTCGCAGACTCGAGAACGAGTCAAGCTGTTGCCCGACAGTCATGGCGGCATAGCTGCGTACAAAGTCGAGGCGGATGACTTCGTGGGCGATTGCAACGGTGGTGAAAAGTTCGTGCGGCTGAAGTCTGTTAGGGAAGCCCTGATGTGAACTTCGTCTCCGAGTCGCCCAGGGGCACGCTCTGTGAATTCCGGGAACTTCGTAGCGAAGAAAGTGTGCAGTTACCGTGTACGACACGCACCCAACTTGTTTAAGTGCCCGTAGACCTTCTCCAAGTACTGCATTTTCATTTCTCTCAATCTCGCTTCAACGTAGAGGTGTGATAATTTTCGGCTTCATGGTGTTTACGATATATCACATTTACGTTGTTGATCATATGTTACGCCACCTTATTGCCTAATTGACTCTGTGCAATTAAAACAACGCACTTAAAACAATGTTTTGTTTTCAGATTAGGAACATTGAAGCGCACGTGGCGAGAGACAGATCATAGAGTTTCACGATAATACACCAAAACAAAATCTGGTGCTATAGAGCCTGCATGTGGCAACTATCGGCGGGTGCTATCAGCAGCAGCTATTGGCGGGTTGCTCGTGTAAACTCCTACGTTGCTAAGCTATTCAAGTGAAAAGTGTGTGCAAATCGTGTTGCTCGCACTCAAGCGACTGTGTTTTTTTTTACGCCAGCGTTTGGTAGAGTTACAGAAGCTCGATTATGAAAGAGTTAGCTGCCAGTTTCGCTTCGTACGTTACAATTCGTTGCTTCGCCCTTGGGGTGAAACGTTACTTTCTTTAGCTATGCACAGCTGCTCCCCCCCCCCCCCCATTTTTTTTCCGTCTAACCTGGACGTGCGAGCGTCAACCACCGTGTGGATAAGCGCCGTATAATAGAATACAGTGGGGAAATGAGTGAGAACGCGTATGTGCGCTCGGTGAGCAGTCCTGTGCACCTGTCTGTGCTAGGCTGTTCCTGGAACTAGACACCACCATCCATTCAATAAACATTGTTGCCGTCATCCTTTTTTTTTGAACGCTACCGCCAAGTTATAAAAGAACAGTTTCACAATGACGAAGCAATGGATGCGATAGCAACACATTGTAATGTTATACGAAGTAAGGCTGCCAGCTAACCCTTTGGATCCGATATCGCATAACTCAACAAAACGCCTGTGCAAGGGAATGCGGCCGCGGCTGGGAGGTATGCTCTTTTCGCACAGTCTGTTTACGTTAAGAGCGCAGCACGTTGAAGGGTTTATGAGCTGTTCGCACTGACGCCTGCCGAGATAGCACGCGCCAGCGATCGCGACCGCGCTTATTGAATCGAAGTTGAGAGCGGCCACTTGAGCAATGACAGCCGTGAAGAAACCTCAACTATAACAGTTTCGATAAAACCAAAAATATGGTGTTTAAGCCATGTTCCAGGGCATGGGGCTTGATGGCTGTCACACCACGCCGCTAAATTCGAGTGCTGTGGCGCACATGCACGCTGGTAAACGAGTTTGGCGCTACAAGGGTGGTTCGGTACAATATGGCGCAGGTAACCAAGTTTACATCGGCTCGACGTGCGCCGTGGCTATTCACTTTCTCGATTCCTCGCCTCGTCTGTTAACGCGACAGCTGCCGAGAATTAGAACTTGCTTTCTTCCTCTAGAATAGCAATAATCAACACAGTCGAACGTGACGAAAAGAAGTCTGACATCACTGCTGTGTACAGTGTCCCAGACAGCAAGCTCAGTTCGACTGAGGAACAAGGCACACATTAAGGCAAGGGCGGTGTAGAAAATCCCGGCGCATGGCGAGTACGACAAGTTTACGTATGAAGCTGTCGACGAGTTTTCAGATCAACGACGTATTTTATCACGTGTCACCAGCCTCGGCGTATAATCCACACTCTCGAACACAAACCACAACAAAGCAAAAACTAACAAAAAACAGTGTATTGCCGTGAAGGCACACTTCCTGCAGCGTCGTGAGTCAGCGCGCCGAAATTCGCAGAGAGGAGAATACTGTAGATTCTCAAATTTCTTTATGAAGCTATGCAATATATCGAACTAAACCTGGTGTATGTGGGAGTTATATATATATATATATATATATATATATATATATATATATATATATATATATATATATATATATATATATATATATATATATATATATATATGAATGTGTGACCGTACAGTCAAGAGGTCAAGAGTCTTGAAATTCAAGGGCTCTGTCCTGGCCATATGTCGACACAACCACTCATGGGTCAACTGAATCCGACTCAAAGTGAGATCGAGCCGTGAGGCTGTGTCTGAGTCCGGGTGAGTAATATTTAGATCATCGAGTACGATGGCGAAATTGTTTGTCTGAGTCTGAGTCAGTCCAGTTGAGGAAAACATTGATGAATACGAGTGAGCCCTAAGGGCGAGGTAAACTTTATGAGTGAGTCTGAGTGAGTTCCACATTGTTTTGCCGGCATCTCATCCTATGTACTCAACTTCAGCATTAACATCAACTTTCTGTCAGCTCACGTTTGTACGAATTATGTCTAACAACACATCAAGGTAGTATAGTGTTAATATGGCAGCTCAATATTCATTGAATAGATGCGTTAGTTACGGAGGGGTGGGGGTGGCTTGATTTTTGCACTATTTCCTTTCAAAGGAAGGTTTCGTTAAAAACATCTCATGGGAGTCATCGCTTTTTCTTAAAATGCGCTTTGTGGATTGCGATCACTGATAACTCGTATTTAAAGATGCGAGATCAAAAGCTCCAAGGAGAGCATCGATTATGTCCCACATGATGGTTAAAGAGCATTGGCACCTAAGACAAAACAGGTAATAGCACGATAACAGACTCGTCAATCGACTCACTCAGACTAACTGGAACTCAGATAAAGCCCCGAGTCTTGGTCTTAGCGACTCCAAGCGACTAATATTTTGGTGAGTCTGAGTCCGAGTGAGTACGAGTGAGGAAAACTTTAGTGAGTGCGAGTTTGAGTGAGTACGGTTGATGAGTTCGTACTCCCTCAAACATTGATGAGTGTGAGTCTGAGTGAGCCCTAAGGACGAGGTATGTATCATGAGAGTGCTAGTCAGCCGTAAGGGCAAGCTATGTGTCATGAATGTGTGCAAGTAAGCCCTCAGGGTGAGGTACGTATCATGAGTGAATGCGAGTGAGCCCTAAGGGTGAGGTATGCATTATGAGGGAAGGAGAGTGAGTCTCAAGCACGATGATTACAACGTTCATTATCCTCATTAAGTATCTGTGCTGGAAGAAGTAGTTAACGTACACCTGCACACATCATATAGTGTATTACACGAAACGATGTCACCAACATAAATATATGAAGCATTGGTACTCGATATGAATTCATTTAAAGTGTCCTCATTTGGGAAGGGAAACGCCATGGTGTACGCTCCCCAGTATTGTATGAGGTAACTTGTACACCTGTGCTCATGATTATACCGCACAACGTGCTGTAGGCCCATGGGATCAGATTTGGGTGCACGTTAAAGAACCCCAGATGGTCGAAATTTCCGCAGCCCTCCACCACGGCGTCTCTCATAAACTTATGGTGGTTTTGGGACGTTAATACTCCGCATATCAGTATACCACACAGCGCTTTAGGAACGTGAGAGGCAGAATATTTAGCTTGAGCTGTGAAGGCGGGAAGGTGTTCCCATTCCCAATGGCGGCTCTCTCGCTTCACCGGCGCAACTTTCTTGTTTTTGTTTCTTTTTTCTTCTTTTTTTTGAATAAATAATAACTCTACTGAGTGCATGACATCCGACCATCCACCTCAGTGCCCCTCTGGGGCACTTACTGCGATCACTTTGTTATTTAGTCCTAAAGCACTCATAGCATTACGCAGCAAAGAAACACTGTTAGTATCTGCGGAAGCTGCCCTACTCTGACAATGAGCCATGATATGCGAACACGGAACGAAAGGCACGGTACGTAACAGCGTTGTCCCCGAAACTAATCGCGCGTAAGCTAATTTGCGCCGTCCGTAAATTTCATAACAATATTGTGCTGAAAGTCTTCCTTGCGCTCGAATTGTCGAAGCACAACCTGCCTGCGGCCGTTAGTGTCGTGATACAGTACGTACATTAATTTCCTGCCCCAGACTGCGACGCCGTCCCCCACCTGCCAAGAGCTAGTGAGAGGGAGATATGAGAGATATCAGGGGCATTTGTGAAATGTCATGCACGTGGGTCCGTAGCGCATAGGGTAAAACGCCTGGTACCTCCCTTTGCGAGCCGAAAAAGTTGTGGGGTCGACTCTTGGATCGTGCGGAAGCACAAATATTCGTGTCTTGTCTTCTACTCACGTGAATAATTAGGCCATTTCTGTGACAGAGATTACGATGGCGAAGACGTGTTATAAAACACTTTCGTGTGAAAAATTTAGAGCAAGAAAAGTGCTATACCTATGCAACCTATTTATGTAGTACCTATTCCTATTTATGTAGTGTGTTTTTCCCGAAGCAGATACAGTTAACACCGTGGCTTTGTGGTGGAACGCCTGCTGGCCACGCAAACGGCCCCGGTTCGATCCTCAGTGAGACCGGAAATTTTATTCTTTATTTCATTTGCTTCTTTCTCGATATTTTGCTCACAACCAACGGTGCCAACGCCGACGGCGGTATTTCTGTGACACGAGCTCTCTAACGCTATCGCGTAAACGCAGCCGCCGTAGCCTTGGTCTAATCTCGCGACCTGTGGGTCAGCCGCATAGTGCCTCAGCCACTAGACAACCATGGTGGGGCATTTTAAGACAAAAAGGCTCACTAACACCCCTGCCTTTTGTAGTGGGTGCCCTAATTTAAACGATGAAGTCATGGTAATCACTTGTTCCGACGCCTGATTGCAATGCACGCTTGTACCACGCATTACTATTGCGATAATACATGTTACAATGCGGAGCATCTATACAGAAAGCGTGCACTTTAAAAGCACGCAGTTACTTTCGCTGCATTTTCAAGCAGAATAATTTAATTTCATCGCATCTGTGCACGTGGCTCTGTGGAAGAACACCCACTTGCCACACAAACGACCCGCGTTCGGTCCTTCTCTTCGTATCCAGAAATTTCTGTTTTATTTGCATCTTTTTTAGTTTTTGGTCACGCAGACATCATGATATTTTGCTCACAACCAATGATGCCGACGCCGGCATTTCTGCAAAACGAGCTCTTTAACGCTTTCGCGTAAAAGGACCAATGTTATCAGAAACATTCCAACCATGTGGAAGGCCAGTACGCTTGCTTGAAAACTAATGAGAGCTCATGTGAATTATGACCGAGTAACCCACAGTGGGAGAATTCTTTCATTTCACTCTATTCGCTATCAGAGTCGTTCATGCTCCACTGCAATCCAAGTTGGCTTTCTTTCATCCTCTCTTGTGCCAATGGAGGAGGTTGAGGCCGCCGAGCCAACATCTGAGTAGGTGGAAAATCCGATGGTTAAGGTATGCCTAACAAACCATCAGTATGAAACGTAAATGAAACTCAATGCCTTCCAGACACTCGTAATTTTGAACGTGGAGATTGCACAGAGATAAGATTAAGATATATTCTGCACATTCCTAACTCGACTCAATGTACAGAAACGCTATACGCTGCATCGATGAAGTATTTGTTTTTTCCAAAACTGCGTGGGGTGCCTAATGATCGATCATTCTCCAATGGAAACTAGAGTCGGTATGATAAAAAGCGTATATTGGTGGTGCTAATAGGCCCCAATGTCTGAAACAAGAAGTATCCATCGTGATCTCTAACTTAAGTGACCTTGTATACATGTAAAAGACGAAAATACACTAGCTAAACAGAAATGATTATATATGTCAAACGAGTTTTATGTTTTCGAGTCTTTTCTTGGGGTTCTGTCACTGCAAAGTAAATGTTTGCATGACAGTACAAGATCAGATGTATATTAAGCAAAGTAACCGTCGCACAGCTCCGCAAATTCCTTAATGTTGGTACACGCCTTGCAAATACAGTACGTGATAGTGGAGGCGTTGGCCGCAGCCGCATCGCAAGACCACGAATAAAGCTCACCCGAGAGCCGCAGAAAGCTGCGGTATACCCTCACTGCACTATCGCACCAACTCGTCTGTGTGGCGTTATTATTTTCCTGAGTTTCACCTGCCGTGTCACGACCACCACCTGTCGTGTCACGACCACCACCTGCCTTTGAGCTACCAGAGTTTCGCGGCTTCTAAGATGACGCCGAGGAATGGGTGGCGACCACCAACGCTGTCGGAGATAGCAAAGCCAGGCCGGATCAAAAGGAGCGGTGTATGGCCATAGACCACCTTCGGAATGCTGCTGCGGCATGGCATAGGTACGAAGGTGTGCAGCAGCAGTCCTCGGCGGACTGAAGCAATAAGCTCATAGCTACCTTTGGACCGACTGACTACCAACCACCTCGCTACAACCACCGCGTTCAAACTCACTGCTGCCGAGAATGGAGATCAGGAGTGCTTACACCTCGAGGCTGCAGCAGTGCGCTGCAGTGCATAACTTGAGTTTTTAGACTCCTCGCAGGTATCTGACGGAAGTGCATCACTGCCAGAATTTATTTCCGAAGATAGAATGAGTTTTCATACCTGGACGAACCTTCAACCACCACAACCAGACCTTCCTGCGGGGTGCAAGGAGATGGAGACACTCCCACACCCGTAGGTGCTGTTGTGTTTTGCGGGCCACCCTTTTGCCGCGGCCGCCAAAAAGGAAGAAAGGCAGCCGCCTCATTTTGTGGAGATAAGGAGCAAAGCCAAGACACCGTGCTGTTTCCATGTGCTGGGTGCGGCGTGGCTGAAATTACTCTACGGAGCACCCGCTGTCCTTCGGGTCCGCGCAGAGATGTGACACGTGGCGTCTTCGTGCCCCAGTAAAAGCCACAATAGCGAGCTTTCTGCTGATTACGGACGTCGGACAATCACGCTGTGCGTCTCTGACTGATGAGCCGCCGACGATCCAATCAGCACCATATGTCTAGGCATAAGGCCCCTCGAAGGCGCCTAGACCGCGACTGCCATTCGACAAAGCATGGGTGGTCGGCCCGAGCGGCGAGATGACAGACTCGAACAAAACGAGGACACAGAGACAAGAAGAACACGAAAGCTGTGTCGTCGTTTTGTCCTCGCGATATAACTATCGTCATGCCATACCAACTAGCCCAAGCTGCCACACTTCGCCGAAGGAGGCAGCATTTCTGGGACCATGCACGTGTTTGGTTTGTGTATGTGTGTTTGCTGGGGGTGGTCCATCAACCACCAGAGATGTCTACAATGCTGAGGTTGGCCAGCTACTGAGGCATGCTCACACGCTGACTCGGAAAGGGCTCTTTCCGATGGACATTGAAAAATAAAATGTAAAACTTGACCTGCAAATATTTCACAACTCTCTCCCTCCCGCCCTGAAAGCCCTTGAATCGAAGCAAAACCTTCAGTTTGTTGAGGGTACCACGGCTTTCATTGATATTGTGCTGACGTGGCGGAAGATTGTGAATGTCCAGACACCATGCAAGGGAAAAGGCTGAGGGATGAACTCCAACGCCCGGTTTCTTCTCTAGATAACCCCCAAGTGGACTTTCTGTACAACGATTTGGAGTGGCTGGACAAGTGGAATAATCGCACTGCGGAGAACGACAGCGGCAAGTTGACCAAGGAAACTCACGGTGCTCTCCACCAAACAACTCATGGACTCGTGGAAATCACTAGATACTGCCTCACCGAGCTCAACATGTTCTACGTCTTGTTTGGCAAGATCCAAACCAACGGCCTGGAAGACCGCTTTGGAAAATAAAGGCAACTGGCAGGGTCGCAGTATCACGTGTCCATTCGACAAATCTACGAGGGCCAAAACAAGATGCGATTGCAAAGCACGCTGCCGACTGTCAGTAAACCTTCACATCACGAGAGTCACAGAGACGAACAGTGGGAAGACCTGGACCGAGAAGAGGGTGCAGCACGCGCTAACTACAATGTGGTTGTCACGCAAGACACCTTGTCTAAGATGACGGATGTCATTCCGGTATTGGTGTACGTGGCAGGATACTGCGTTTACTCCACTTTGAGAAGGCTGAAATGCGAGAAGTGCAGGGACGTCTTAACCATTGACAAGGAAGTCACTGTCTTCATGGAAGATCCCAAGTACGAGCTTGTGAAGGAGCTTGACCGAGGAGGACTCGTACATCCTTCAATATTTGCTGTCAACGCCGTTGCACACAGCTACGCAGTCGTTGAGGAATCGTCAAGAAAAGATGACTTCTTGACCATTCCCAATCAGCGTCAAGTGGCGACAGATCTCACCGTAGATCTGCTCACTGAAGATGAGTCATCTGATTTCAATGGCTGTGATGCTGGGCACACGAAGGAGATTGTTCTTAAGTACATTTTATGGTGCAGTTCAAACATTTTGCTGAAAAACTTCTG
The DNA here is from genome assembly GCF_043290135.1 of Rhipicephalus microplus. Classification (NCBI taxonomy): domain Eukaryota; kingdom Metazoa; phylum Arthropoda; class Arachnida; order Ixodida; family Ixodidae; genus Rhipicephalus; species Rhipicephalus microplus. Next base: position 383,459,127 of record NC_134710.1, read on the forward strand.
CTCCAGAATGAATGATGACATTCGTGACGTTAGTGAAAAATAAAAAAAAGGAAGCTTCAAACACTGAGTAACAAGTAGAATAGATGTGGTTTTTTCCCCAGAATAAATTGTACTTGAAATCAAGATGTTGAAATAATTCGTATGATTCTCTAGTGCGCCGCGGCGGTAGAGCTAGAACATCAAAACTTTCGTAAGCCAGATGCAGTACTTGGTTACTCCGTGTAGCAATGCTAGGATACTTAGTAAGATTTTTTTTTACCACATCTTTTATTCGGCCCAATCCAGCCGCAGCAGCTGCGACAGCGGGAGCGTTGGTTCTCCCAAAACGTGAACGAAACACTGGCTTTTCGCCGCATTCGCGGCGTGACTCGGCCCCCACCCCCTGACGTCACTGCGGCAGCCCTGCGGCCTTGAAATTTAGTCGGTGTTGGGTGTAGGTGTGTTGCTGCCAATTTTAACAAACGCTTCTCGCATGAGTTGCTTTCGCGTGGCAGCTAGCGTTCGACCGGATGTGTTGTGATTACGGCTGCTCTCTCAGAGCGTGTAAGCCGTTTCACATGACACAAAAAGTAGCGATTTTCAGGCTGCGAATTCGCTCACAGCGAAAAAAAAGGGCAGTTAGCTTCCGCCGCAGTGGTCCGCGGTGAGCTTCCAACATGTTGGAAATTTTCGCTCTGATCGCAGCGGCGGGAGCGATTTTTTTCGGGACCCGTCGAAATGGGGCTGGTCCGGCCAAGCTGTCGAAATAGAGTCGCCGTGTTTGTTTTGGTAATAATCGATGCTGTGCATTTTAAAATGAATTCAGGCTGCAAGGTGTTCTTAAATGACGAAACAAGCGGGCCCTTCATTACCATTCAAGGTAACTTCATGATATCATAATGCACATATTATTACATTACATTCGTGTCTGTCACAATGAGCGGTGGCAAGAACTCGCCGCTCCAGTCACAGAGCGAAAATCAAGGACCGTTCGCAGCCCATGAGAAATGAAACTGCTATTAGCGATTGAAGAGAACGGAACGATTTTTTTTCGCTGCAATCGCGGCATGTGAAACAGCCTGTAAGCAGTGTGGAAAGCTGCGGCAGTGCCATAGTGTACGGTGACGCGTAGCGAAGCCTGTGCGTCGGAGTGTTTATCAAGCAGGGATCGGCGCCGGTGTATCGACGGCAACCAGCACTCGAGAAGCCTGCAATGTGTGTTTGTGTGCCGGTAACAGTTAGTTTGCTTCGCTTTCCAGTCACTCAGTTGGGTTCTGTGCGACATTTCGGATCGATAGTGTTTTGGCACGTTATTTGAGTGACCCCAAATACGTACGGAATCGTATGAACTGCGCGCTTTTTTCGGTTCTTGCTTCGCCAGTGGTTAGCCCATACGCTTCTGTTTTCCTGTGAGCAGTCTAGTGTTCGGGAGTGAACGATGTTCGTTGTGAATAGTGGTGTTGTGTTGACGTTTCCAAGACTTGTGAAGAGGCTGTGCTCGTGTGACCAAAAAGGGAAAGACAGAGTTGGTAACGGTTTTGCCCTGTGAAGTTGCAATGGTGAGGCTTGGCGTTTTTGTTTCCTAACTCGTCGCTTCTCCGCTTTTGTAATAACCATAGTCTGAGCACCGTGATGTTACGAACCGAAGCTGCGAGATGCTACATTCTGTCGTAGATCGTAATGCAGCACGTCTAGACTGTTCTTGGGTGAGAACTTGAGAGTTCCATGTGCGAGCGGGAGCCCGTGAATGTCAAGCTTCCCTCCGACCCTCAGAAAGTGCAAATATTTTACCGGTGCCTTGCTTTGGATAAAGCTGTAGGCCAGTACCAGCTAACTACAGGTTTCCTAGTTCGTCTGGCCATCGTTTTGCATGGCACTAGAGCCTTGAACACAGCGGCTCATGGCCAGTTCTTACACTATATCAACGGAGGTGCAAGCCTGGCCAGCCTTTCATTGCTATGCCATCAACAGCTTTCAGTCTGGAGATGTTCTTTGCCTGTTGGCGACAAAGTACACTTGGTCCCTGATGACACAGAAGGCTACTAAATGCTGCCATCGGCGAGTTGACCTTGCAGAATTAAATTTGTTGCTATTCACGCAGTACTATAACGTGTGCAATTTTTTAAGCCCAGCAGATGTAAAGTTTCCCAATGTTACTTCAAGCATGAAAAAATTACTACTACTGTTATATATATATATATATATATATATTATGAAGAGGCGGGCAAATTCATCAGCAGCTTTTTGTGGTTTGATATAAGTGAGCCCTTCTTTGATAATTAGGAGGGGCCTGTCTATTTAGCACATTTGATAGTTCGAAAGTTAATGTGAATTTATTTTCCAGGAGCCAGCCCCGCCGCGGTGGTCTAGGGCCTAAGGTGCTCGGCTGCTGACCCGCAGGTCGCGGGTTCAAATCGCGGCTGCGGCGGCTGCATTTCCGATGGAGGCGGAAATGTTGTAGGCCCGTGTGCTCAGATTTGGGGGCACGTTAAAGAACCCCAGGTGGTCGAAGTTTCCGGAGCCCTCCACTATGGCGTCTCTCATAATCATAGCGTGGTTTTGAAACGTTAAACCCCACAAATCAATCAATCAATCATCAACCACGCCCAATCCTACTGTCTCTTATGCTTTTACTCATTTTTTTTAAATATATCTTTTTTGGCTCTTCACAGATTGCAGAGTTGAAGGTTTTGTGATGCATCGGTTTCACCACAGGCACATCAAGCCTTATCACAACTTGAAGCACCTGTACAAAAATAGGATGGACACGTGCTCCCTAAATGTACAAGTCTATGTCAGTGCTGGGACTGTTATCATTCATCGGACCGGGAAGTGACCTGGAAGCATGCATGGCAGCCTCATCTGGAAGGACTTGGATCTGCTCGGAAGCTTCGAGGGCACAAAACTGCCTAACGGCTGGTTGCTAGGTTAGTTTTTTAGATACATACAATTTAGTAAACATCACTTACTGTGCACAAATCGAAAACCAAAGCATGGTTGCTTGCAGTGGATACCTGTATTATTCTCAGACATAATGCTTATTGAAGATAATTGGAATAAATTGCGAGATAATTGAGAATGTTGAAAATTAAAAGGCCTGCAGCTTATGAATGCAACTTCAAATATCTGAGGCTCAAAAGCTCGTGCTTTTGAACGAGCACAAATACTCTGATTTCTTATTGAGCTCTCGAGCTTGTGACTCACTCTGGGGATCAAGTACTCTGGAATGAAATAGCTAGTGGGTGAAAATCGCCTGGCTGTTCACAACTTGCAAGGAGAAATACCTATTTAACAAGTCTCAGACGACATAGGGCCAGTAACTGCATCTTTTACTTCATGTAGCTTTTTCTCTCTCAGTGCTGTAGCTTGTTGTGTTTCAGCCGAACGTGTTCACCACGATTGCATAGTGATATAGTTTTTTCTACAAATTGTACCTGACCTAAGTATGCATTGTTGATCTCTAAAGGTGACGTTCAGTGTGTTTCAAGGACATGGCTCCTTGTCTCTCTTTCTGTGGCTAGCCTACTTCAGCCGCAGTGCGATGCAGCCAGCAACCATGCAAGCCAAGTCATGGAGCGCTCCTTTGGTGTTCTGTGCAGGGCAAAGTATATCCATCCGGCAAGACACTGATATCAATAATAATGGTGAGTGTTGGTGGCACCTGTAGGAGCCCATTGTGTTTGTTTAGTATGATTATTTCCCCTGATGAAGGCCACTTTTGAAAGGTTTTCTTCGTTTGGAATAATAAATGTGAGCAACAAGGACACTCATATTCCACAAGTGCTTTGTGTCTTCTTGACTGCTAATTTGCTCTTATACGCTGTATGGCTAGCTGATTTTGTTAGATAGCCTCAAAGTTATGAACATTAGCTGTTGTCTTGTAATGCAGTCTAATTTGTGTTCCGTAGCGAAATTATTTGTGGTCTGCTTCTCGCACCTAGTGTAGAGTCCAAAAAGAAATGAAACTTTATTGGCTTATTATGCCTTGAAGAAGTTTCAGACCTTCATCTACAACATTGTAGTTTTGCTGTTGTATCATAATAAAATATATTTTCAGTCTTCATTGTGTGTGTGTTTAGACTTCGTTTCTTTTTATTATTTCTGCATACTTGTCATCAGCTTTCGAAAGTACGACATCTGTAAATATGAGCACATATTTAACAACTGTACACTTTTGCATGTATCATGGTTGTAACGATGATCTGAAAATTTCTAAGTTCCAGCAGTAACAAGGGATCTGGTACTCCACGGCTATGTACAGTGTATCAAGAACAGAGTACAGAAGACGAACAAGTAGAAAGTGACTGCCAGTGACTGTTCTCCAGCTTAAAGTTCACGACAGCAGAAAAAGCACATTGTGATGTCAGGAGTAGTTTGAATTGTATACGTAGTAACATTTTGTGCCGCTGCAGTTTAACTTCTTAGCAGTGCATTATTCAGTCGTTTCTTTGCTTGCATTCTAAATTATTTAAATTTTGCATGGAAGATACCAAACTATGACACTAATTTAAAGGCTACTGCAATGTTAATGGCCAAGTAATTGTGAGCTGAAGTTTTTAACAAGCATGTTAATCAAAGTGTCTGCGTGTCTCTGCATTTCACTGCCATAAATTAAAGCATCCATGGTCGGCAATGGTAACTGTGTTTGCATTCTTTGTAGTACAAGAAGTAAAGCCATGGATGCAGTAATCTTGTACTTAGTCGATATAATCCTTCAGTATACACTCATTTGTATAGCACCAATGATGCCATGCATGTATAAGCTCTGGGAAGTGCTTCTATGTGGATTATTTTATTTGGAAGGAAAAGGATTATCACTACTCCTAGTATATCTAACACTAGGTTTTAGAACTTGTGTATTGTTATCCCACTGCCTGTCCATCCTTCAACAGTCTACTCCTCTGTTTCTACTGTGTAAGTGCAACTTTTTTAATGTAGTCTTTGCTCGAACAGGTTTGTTCATAATGTAGTTGTGTACATTGCAATTGACTTATAATGTAGGCAGCTTTCCTCATATTAGAATTAAAAGTAATAATTTTGATTTATATGTAGCTATAGCATGCATTTATTTATCTTTTTCCATGTGCCTGAACCATTGTTTAGCACTGCAAGGTTACTGATATACTCTATTATTGAAGCTGGCATCTTAAAATATTTTGCTGTGGAAGTAACAATGTGTTTATAATCATTACTATTCCCAGATGAGCCATGAAAACTCTATGAAAATGTATTTACATTTTTTAACAGTGTGAAGGTAAATGTTCTTATGTTGTTTTATTGTGGTCCCTGTTTCATGCAAACGACACATAATTACTTTGTAGTGTCATAGTATTAGTGGTGGTTTTACACATATGTGCTCAGCAACATTGCAGTAGAAGCCAGCAGCAAGACATACATGCTGTGTACTGGAGCATCACTGCACATACCTAGTGTACAGTCCTTGTCCACCAGTGAACTGATTTTTTTTCAAGCAGACTAACAGACAGCTGTATGGGAACTGTGCTGATCTGCAAACTTTGAAACCCTTTTGAGGAGTGTTTTTGTGAAACGAAATGGGGTCTGTAGCTGTCAATATATACACTGTTCGCACCGAGGAGCTTAGTAGCTTAGAATTGTATTATTCATGTATTGGTCTAGAATTTCTTTGGGCTGTGCCGACTTTTCAGCCCAAGTATCCTAACATGCTTTGTTACTGTACCTACATGCTTTGTTACTGTACAGGCTTAAGAGATGTTTTGATTGTTTGCAAATTAATTTTAAACATTGCCTCGAAACGGCTCACCGGGCTTGCCAGAACTATTGGCAACACTGTCTGTGTGTCGTGACGTTTTACATGTCAGAGGAAGAGGCGAGTCGGTGGCATCGCCAACTTTGGCCGCTTCAGCGTTTACTGTGCTGGCCACAAGGCGACAGCGCTGCTGTTCGGCGGTGTTCTTCCTTTCTCCTTGGTGTTTGGCTGGCACTTCACTGGACTGGCACGTGATTTTCTGTTCCCTTAGATGAGTTTGCGATGGATGGCAGTTGGTGTTGCTTTGCGGGCTGCAAACACCACTCACACAAGACGCAGAGTGTTTGCTATGATGGCTTCCCACGTGACAGTACCCTCCGTGAGAAGTGGATCAGCGCGATCAACTGGTTGGCGAGCAGAACGACACGCGTGTCTTCCAATCATTTCTAGCCGGAGTCCTATCATGACAGCATTTGGCCAACAAATGGCCGTGTCTGTCTGTCCATCCATTCGTGCTTTCGTCCATCTGTATGTCTCTCTGTCTGTCCATCCGTCCGTGCTTTCGTGCATCTGTCTGTCTGTCTATCTCTGTGTCTATCCGTGCTTTCGTGCGTCTGTCCGTCCATCTGTCTATTTTTCTATCTGTCCGTTTGTCTGCATCTCTGTCTGTCCGTACGTTCATCTAGTGAACACACTATGTACCACCATATAAAATATTTTCATCATATATACATGATATACAAGTACCGTCATCCAGCGGACATTCCATAGACTAAACGAGAGGTGGCTAATTACTACTACTACTACTACTACTACTACTACTGCTACTGCTACTACTACTACTACTACTACTACTACTACAACAACAACAACAACAACAACATAGAACGCGGACGCACGACTCACCACATAAGGAGCGTACATAAGGAGCGTACATAAGGAGCGTACAGAACTATACTATTACTCTGACATGGTAAAAAAATCGCCGGAGTTGTTTTTTAAGGTCTCAGCAACCGGGCATATTAAGCCCACTGACGCTGCATCCTCATTTTTTATTGGTTGCTTCTACCCCTTTTTCAAGAAAAGCTATGGAAGACGCGTGAAGAGAGTGTTAGTTTTTATACTGCACAAGAAACTTAATCGTCCGGCAAAAACAATTACTAATGGCAAAATTTTATGAATTTCAACCATTCTGATTTTGGAAGTGTTCGTTTTGCACATTTTTACAATTTCACCAAAATCTTCTTTAAATCAAGTTGTTAGACAAAAAGCGTCAAGTTACTTTTTTCACACGTTCATGGCTACACGTGGGTAATTGTATTGCTTCTCGGTGAAGTTGGTACATTCTGGTAAATTTTTCCAACGTCATGGTTATTTATTTTCTTTTCATCCTATATGGGTGTCATAGTCTGTATGAAGAAGCTATGTTCCAAAAAACTGTGAAAGAGTTTTCTTTGTAGTTCCAGCACTGCGTCTATCAACATTCCCAGAGTATTTTCACCTATGCGCTTGAACAGCTAGGTAGGTCAGGTGCTGCTTCATGCATGTGACGTGCACGCCCCAACTGAGGGATTTCTCGGTGGCTATGTGAAAAAAATTCATGAGCTCTGACATAATAAATGACACGACAGTCAATAGAAGTGACACAAGCTGCCAGGCAGCTTGTTTCACGCAGGGGCGAAGCAGAAACTAGTAGCGATATTGGGTAAGGGGCACCCGTTTAAGAATGGTCTATTTGTCTATTTTTCTCTGCTATGCAATGATAAAAAAAAAAACCTTCGGAGGGGGGGGGGGGGGGGGGGGCATGGGCCCGCTATGCCAACCCCTGGCTACATCACTGAGTTTGCGTGTAAATTATACTAATAGCGATTTTTCTGGGGATAATTTGAGGCCTCGTTAGCCGAGGTCCTGTTTTCAATGTTGCAGCTTTCAATTACGTCTTATTTCCAATGTTGCAGGCTACGTCTCACACCTATGTATCACTGCAAAAAATATTTTCCCTTGATTACGTAAAAAGGCCTAGGTAACATGCTGTCAAACACTTTCGTAAAACGAAAATAGTACCCCAGAGGTCACGTAAAACACATAGAACGTACAGCCCCTTTAACTTTCACGGAGATTTCCGCTATGAAGAAATAAAGTAACGGCTGCTACGGAACAACACCTGCTCTGCAGGACCATTTCTCACTCATTATTTATAATACTATTGCTACATGTCTGTAAATGGCAAATGTGTTTCCATTAGATTAAACATGAGGCATACGTATTCAGCAGATCTTTCTTCTGCAAGTACAAGGTCATTCAAAATTTCCCAGGCCACTATTCCAACTAATCCTGTGGCAGCGTCACCTGGGAGCTTTTGACTGCACCTGCGAATGCTAAAAAACGTACGAAGTGAATTCAAATGTTTAAAAACTAACAAGGACAACTTTCTTATTCACTGAAATTTAATTTTATTTTCCCATGATAATAAAACGAAATACAGCACACACATGCTACAGATTCTGTAAACAAAAATTGTCAAAAAATTAATTTTATTTCGGCGGCTTTGTATCTGAAATTTAAAATACAAAGAAGGAATATCATAACTTCCAGATACCTAAAGCACCTGTGATGTTTTCCTATTGTAACAGCATTGTACAGACTTCTTTTCTAAAAAAAAAGGAAAAACATTTTGTCAGCACAACCACACCAGGTGACTACAGAGCAAAAAACAGTGCGAACACAAATAATTTATTCATTTCAAGACGCCTAATAGGCCTTGTTAGATGCACTGGCTTGCAGCACAGAAATAAATGATCACACATAATAAATAATAATATATATCATACAAAATGAAATGGCTGAAATCACAAATAACTTCATAAACACATCAAAATATTGGCTAACAATATTAGCTGAGGCAAAAGGAGCAAAAGAGTAATTCAATGTATTAAACAATACAACAATTAGGGTTGTGCCATGCAAAATTACCCAGCATTCTTTCGACGACCACAACATGGCAGAAAAAATTTTCACGTTTCTCGAAGGTGGAAACTCGTCCTGGTCATTTATTTTGTTGCCAAATAATTTGCTCCCTAGTTATGAGAGTCTGTCTTATGGCGCCGACTAAGCTAAAAGTCATCAAACAAAAATTTTTCAAAAGTCGTTTTGGAATGCATTCAATAAATGGCATTTCCGGCAAGATAATGAAGTGATCTAACTGAAAATAATGAATCACTTATGTATATCAATTCTTCGAGAGCTTTTTCCATGAGCAATATTGAATAATGTTTCCAGGTTTGGTATTTTGTTCTGGTAACATGGCAAATTTCAAGGAAGCAAAATGTGTGCTGGTGACTTTTTGAAATGCTACAAATTAAAAATAATTTACGCACTGAAGTTTAGCAGGCAGTCTAAAAAAATTGTGAATTTCACTTTTTTGGGAAAAGCTCTGTATTCAGCTTTAAAAAGCTTGCTTCGGTGGTCAGACAAAAATATGAACAACATTTAATTTTGAAGCTCTATGTACTAACTCAATATAGGTGAAGTTACTAAAGGGTATTATTATTTAAACTCGAGAAGAATTGTTTTGAAATTAGGTATCTCCACCAGCTTTACCCCTGCTTAACTCAAGCAGCATGAAGCACTCGCAAGGGCAATCTTCAACAGACTTCCACATACCTGGGGTACACACAGCAAGCTTGATGCGGAGCAATTGAAATTGGAAAGGGGTTATCATCTGCATTCCATTGCCAACAGAGGTGTGCTACAATGAATGTCGCTAAAGTGTGGAGACCAGTAGTCTCCCAAAAAGATATTTTTCGTGTGGGGGTGGTGTTTGAAGGGCAGGCGACTTCGGTCATACTTTGTGTACATTCTTGTGTGTTTGTATGTGTGCATGTAGGTATGTACACGCAGAACTAAGAGAATCACAGCATATCTACGAAGTGAATGATGATGTGTGGGGCGAAGCTTCAGAGGGATTTATCGGTAACCGTGAATCCGTCTGTCTGTTTGTCACTCACACTAGCGCCTTCTGCTGAGTCAACGATAAACTAGGTGGTCACAAACTGGTCGCAGTAGAAGGACAATCCACGGCTTTAGGATAAAAAAATTACCTGGGCTGTGCTGGGGGTGGGGGAATTAAGAAGCTCCTTTTGCCTTCCTGGCTATGCCACTGGTGATGAATCTCAGGTGAGCCATCAAGCCATTAAAAAGTATACAGTATAGAATTATTCGTTACGCACAACATAAACGAGACTATGGCCTTGGCTACCAGTTCCTAATTTAAAGTTTTTTTTCGCTACTGAATTCATATGACAGGCTTTAGATCTCAGGGATCAGGGTGCTCTCCTGAAAACCAGAAAAATAAGAAATGGTTCTTTTACGATAGCGTTTATCAGTGTACTGCATAAATGCTACTAGCATGATATAAGACATATGTGCTGAATATGACTAAATATTTTTATTAAGTGTATAAAACACACCTACTGCATTTGCAGAACTTCCCAGGAAAGCAGGATGTCTGACTTTATATCTATAAAGCTCACCTGGAAGTCACCACACTGAACCCAGTCCTTGTAGCACCTCTCCATTGGCAATCGAATGCATATGATTACCTTATTCCCGTTTCAATTACTCTGTAGAGAGTACCAAATTCGCTCTCTGTATTCCAGGTCAGTGGGATTCTGCTGAAGATTGACCTTGCGAGTGTTTCATGTCGCTTGAGTTACATAGGCGAAAAGCTGGTGCAGATACATATTTCAAAAATATATTTTACAAATTTTAAAATAACGCTCTCTAGTGATTCCACTCATAACTAGCTTGTCCATAGAGCTTTAAAATGAAATTTTGTGCACATTAGAGTCCAACCACCAAGGCAAGTATTTGATGCTGATTACTGAGGTTTCCCAAAAAAAGTGACACAATTTTTTTCAGAGTATCTGCTATACCATCAGTGCCAAAATTATTTTTAATTTGTAGCATGTTGACAGGCCACGAGCACATATTTTATTTGTGTCCTTGGAACTTACCATGTTCCCGGAACAAAACCTAAATGTGGCAACTTTATTCAATATTGCTCGTGTGAAAGGCCCTCAAAGAATTGATATACATCAATCATTATTTTAAAGTTAGATAACTTGAAGTTTGAAGTTTGAAGTTTGAAGTTTATTTTGCTTCCATTACAGAAACAAGGAGCAGGAGCAAAAGGCTACAAAGGCCTGACAAAGGGCTCCCACTCCTGTTGGCACTCAGCATCAGCGGTACATATGGCAATACAAAATTCATCACAGAAATTCATATGAAATTAAAGATCATATAAGCAGTATACAGACCATCTGATGAATAATACATGATAAAAAGATAACATGTAGGTTAAATCAAATCAATCCGGATAAGCAGCCCGGAATACCAAAGAAATATGCACAATAAACAGTCGCAAAATACATAAGATTATTATTATACAGAATAAAATATACTGACTTCAGTAAAATATAACATAGGCAACGAGTGTGAATGGCATTATTCATTTGTGAAAAAAAACAAAAAACATAACAGTATGACACGAAAAAAGATACGCATCATACATATTCCAATTGATGATTTATAATATACAGTTTCATAGATTTTTTCGACATAGTATTAAAATCAAGGGGGCTTAGGTGATTTATTAAATGCGGAACCTGGTAGCCTATATGCTGCCGGCCATAAGCTGTTCGGAACTTCGGTATTACCCTAGTTTCATTGCGTAGAGAATAACGACATTTTGATTGGGGTGATTTAGCTGTGTAGAGCTTGTTCTTTTTTATATGCTGAAATATTCTATAATAGTACATTTGGTTAGCTTTTAGCAAATTGTGTTTAATAAACAAATCATGCGTTCGCAAATCTCGAAGCCTACCTGTGTAGTTTTCAAAGCATCTAAGGACTCTCTTTTGCAATATTATCAATTTCTGATAATTCTTTGAGTATGTTGTACCCCAGACTAGCATGCAATATGTAAGGCGAGAGTAGAACATGGAGTAATATAATACTTTTTTAAGCCAGAGCGGTATCAGATCCCGGATTTTATTAAAGCATCCCGTGATTTTACTCAGTTCAGCGGACAATTTTTCCACATGTGTCGTCCAGGACATATCGCCTCTAAACCATATGCCCAGGAATTTATGAGCCTCTACCTGTTCTATTTGCACATTTTGAAACAGTATTGCTAGCTTAAAATTGATCGGCTTGTTAATAGGGGCAAAAATAATGTATTTTGTTTTATTGACATTGAGTTGCAATTGGTTGCTGTGCAACCACGACATAAGTAGTTTTAAGTAATTATTTATTGAAATTTGTAGCATTTGCAGCGACTTTCCAGCAAAAAATACATTTGTATCATCAGCATACATAATTACACTTTGGGAATATGGTATATAAGCAAGATCGTTTATGTACAAGTTAAACAACAAGGGTCCAAGTATAGATCCCTGCGGGACGCCTTGTAGTATCTTTAATTTCGTAGATTTGGAATTGTTAATAGATACATACTGATACCTGTTTTGTAGATAACTTCGAATCAAGTCATGTGCTATCCCTCTTATCCCACAATCATATATCTTAGTCAACAAAATGGCGTGGCTCACAGAATCAAAAGCTTTTCTTAAATCTAGAAAAAGACCAATGGTGTATAATCTTTGTTCAATGTTATTTATTATTTCATGTTTTATAGAAAGTAATGCTTCTTCACAGGATCTTTTTTTTCGAAACCCATATTGCACGTCAGACATAATAGAGTACTTTTGAACAAAACCATCAACGCGAACGTTTATGACTGTCTCAAAAATCTTTGACATGACTGGTAATACCGATATAGGGCGGTAATTATTAAAAGTGTAGTCTGTGCCACCTTTGTGCACCGGGCACACTCTAGCCAGCTTGAGTGCTTCTGGAAACACACCCTGTTCGAGCATGCAGTTAATGACGTGGGTTAAAGGACTGCAAATTATATCCATTACATATTTCACGGCAGCTGGTTTGATATCGTCATTCATTACCTTGCCTTCATTACCTTGCCAGAAATGTCTTTTATCGAGTGCATTCCAAAACTTCTTGTGAAAAAAAATTGTTGTTTAACACCTTTTACCTTACTTGGCGCCAAATAATAGGCTCTCATAAATAGGGAGGAAAATTTTTGGCAACAAAAATAAAAGACCAGGACGAGTTTCGCTCTTGGAGAAAAATGTGAAAGTTTCATCAGCCATATTGATGATGATATTTGGGGTTCAACGTCCCAAACCCACTATATGATTATGAGAGACGCCGTACTGGAGGACTTCGGAAATTTTGACCACCTGGGGTTCTTTAACGTGCGCCCAAATTTGCGCACACGGGGACTTCGACAATGCCTTCCATGGCGACACTGTTGCTGTTGCATTGGGGAAGAAGATTAAGTGAGCGTGAATAAGTGGGCACAAAGCAAAGTGTATAAATTGACGGTTGATAACGGCTAGAAAAACTGTGTCGTCATTGAGAACGTTGTCGAAATGAATAGTAGATGTGCTGTCTAGTGAATCGGTTTTCGTTTCGACAGCTAAATTAAGACACATTGCATTACTCCACGGTGATTATCAGTGGCTACTTTTGAAAAATTTCAAAGTGGCTAAGGACTTTTCATAGGAAGAACTTCAATTTTCCCATTTGAGTCGACCAGCAACTATCACTGGTAAAAGAGGTAATTGTCTTATTGCTGTATTTACTGCTGCAATTATAGTTTGTGCCTATCTGAAGATTCTTTTTGTCACAGGAAAGGCAATGCCACAACGAGCGCGCAAGTACCTGCTTTCTCTGATTTTTAAAGACTATTGGACACATTCCTTGAAACGCCCTGTATTTCATACACATGCAGACAATGCGAGGTAAAAACAAACGATAAAGAACAAGCGAGAAGAAATAACGAGCTCATAAAGAGACAGCCCCGTAGCCAAGAATGTTTTTCGGAGGGGGGTGGGGCACATGTTGATGGCCATGAAATATGACTTTCTTCATTACTTATGCTCAATAGGACAACCCACAACATGCGAATTTGGGGGGGGGGGAACAAACTTCTGAGGCACCCCTCTCGCTACAGGCCTCCCAGAGCTCACTTCCCCCGAATGCAGCAGATGTCACATAAGCAGAATAAAAGTTGTCATTATTAACAGATGTAAACGGAGGTCTGTACAAAAGAAAGTCTTTTCCCCAAATGAGCACATTCAGAGGAATGTTTTGCTGTGTTAGTAAAATATGTAGCGAGAAACCCTATCAAGGGCTGTGGAAAAATATAGAAACAATGCGTCAACATGAGAGCCTATGTCAAGTAACAAATGTATACAGTCACACAGGCCAGCAAGTCTAGTGTCACATGAAAAGACTTACGAAAACCGCACTGATATTTGAAAGTGATGTTACGTACTTCCAGCTAGAGGCCTTTCGTTGCAACAGAAAAGATGCTACTCATCACAGAATAAACTTCCCAAATGTTATACAAGTTGGCAATGATGGGTCTCATATTACTAGTTGAAAAGTGGCCTAAGCATGCGCTTTTAAAATCAAGGTATAGTTGCTGACTTTCTATGCACTCCTTCATGGCACCGCCACTCATTCCACTGAATTAATGTAAAATTACGAACGAAAATTTGGATGCCCTAGTGGGTGCTGTTTTGACTTTTTGTGCTCTAGCTGACTAATTTGGTATGCGGTCAAACACAGTAACAATGTGCCAGCGATGTTTACAATATTCTTGCTAGGTTGCCAGTAATTAATTTTTGCACTCACTACAGCTCGAGGTTGCCAGTGTAAAATTCAATGCAGGAATTACAACCGCAGGTCTTTAAGGTCAGGTTTCGAAAGCTATGTTTTGAATGTGCGATGTCGAAAGCGAATTTCAAACTGGATATTGACAACAAAGTAAACATCATCTGCATGATACAGGTTTGTTTCACACTCACTAATGTGAAAGAACATTAACAATAAGTATGGAATCTTGATTGTAGTGCTATATCCTCATGCAACAAAGATATAGGTGTGCTTATGAGCTGCTTGATCACCTTCACTGTTTCACGCTGCTGGATTGAACGCTGAACCATCCAGAATTGGCAGTAGAGGATGCAGCGAAAATGATGGCACTTGATAGTTTGCTGGTGATCTGGCGACACAAATTCCTGCAACATCAGGTCACCAAGGTGCTTGTGGCATGAACAGTCATAGGGGCGCTGGCATGAGAGGTGACGGCTGGCTCAAGAACAGTAGAAGCAGCCCCTGGAAGAGAATAAATAATGAGTGTGACATTTTAACTGCTGTGTCATGGCCCCGTGACATGAAAAATGTGGCATGCTTGTCTAACACGATGTCAAGTCTTTTTCATCAGTCACGTTTGTGCATACTTGCACACTACTGTCTGTGGGATGTGGGTATGCCCCACGTGTGATTCACTGCCTATGGTAACTCAGGAACAGCAAGAATGCACTTTGGAAATCTCGGAGTAAGCATTAAAGAGACAGCATAACAGTACATCTGTTGTCAATAATAGCAGCTTCACAATGAGTGAAAAATTTCAATGAAAAGATACAGTAAATATCAGCTGCGGCTGCTTTTAAACCTTGGAATTCCAGGTGGTGTACATAGCCACACTAGTGGTTGTAAATGCTCCAGAAAAGAATAATCACGCATCGTATTGAAGCAATGTCGAGTGTGTTTGCAATTATGGCTATCCTTATTTAAAACAATGTAATAAACAATAAATTTATGCTCATACATGACTCAACAAGCTACAATGAAGCGCTGTTTTACCTGGCAGCAATTATAATGTGCGCATCATGGCACTGTGGCATGCACCTGATTTTGATAAACCTGAAGTCTGTGCTCTTAAAAGAACAGATGTGAGTGCAGGCACAATATTGTACCATCAGCTACTCCTGAGGCATCAGTGCAATCGACATATCAGGTAAACCCTTGATATGCTGACTGCTCCTACGTTTACACAAAAATATATATATTAACTTAGTAGCAATTGACTCAAGGAGTAAAAAGAACTGCAGCCAAGACAGCTTGCCATTGAATTTTTTACATGAAATTGATGTTCACAAATCATGGGATTCACTGTATTGTATTATGATTTAGTCCATGAGAATGTTTAAAACCACACTTTTTATAGTTATCTTTGTGCCCTCTGCTGCACTGTGAATAATAAATATATCCCAGGTATAACACTAACAGAACAAAAAAAAACAGTATGTTTATAGCGAGTGGGTTAAATCAAGTATATGCAACAAAGTATAAAAGTAAGGGTATATGGGCTTCAAAAAAATCTTGACACTAATCTCCTGAGCCAATTACTTGCCCTGTAATATTTCAGTTCCCTCTGAAAAGAATAAGAGCTTTCCAATTTAGTATACAAAAGTTGGCACTATTGCAACCCATCATGTAAACCACTTTTCTATATATAAGCCAGTAATGACCGAAGCACATAGACTTGAGAGTGTGCAAAAAAGGCATACCTTTTGTGAATGCAAAAGCTTCTGCTGATATAAATGCTAAGGTTTGTTTCCAATTGAAAAAAATAATTAATTTTATTTCAGTCCCAATATTAAGGTATCAACTCTGTTCCTTTTAATGTGGAAGTGACATCAAAAATATTGAGTAGCTTTCACCCTGCAAACTTCAATTAGAACTCAAGAGAAAGAACGCAATGTTTTAATGAAGCTGCACCTTAAAAGAATCATCTACATTCATGAGAAGTGCCCCACCATAGTTTTAACGTTTTTTTCATTTTTCCAATCTTCGACCAGCAGTCTTTAACTGAAAAGAGCACCAGCCATATAATCTGCAGAGGCTTTAATAAATGCCTGTAGTTAGCAGTGTATTCGTATTCTCTTTTTTTTTTCATTCGTGCGTCTAAACTTTTCTGCAAATACTCAGTGGCATGTAGCACCGCATTGTCACTCTACTAGCAGGCATTGTCACTTTAATACAGCTATATTGGTTCAAGATAAAAACAAATTTTTTTCTGATTTCAATAGATCCTTTTCATAATTGTGGTGTTCTGTCCGCTTCCAACTCTTATCGCACAGGTAATAAGTTCTTGCATGTATCGGTGCCACCTACCAGTGTTGCATAAGCGCTCTATTCGAACAGTCAGAAGATAGCTGCATGTGGTTAAATGCACCCTAGTACAGTTTGGAACTCTCGTTTACTCATGCAGGCTAGTACTTGATAGCAAACTATTAATGTAAGTACGGAGGAAATTGATATGTTGTCTAAATATTCCTCATGCCTGTGCAGCTAGTACTCATCACAAGGACGCATTGCTTCAGGGTATAAACACGGGCAAGCACAGAGTCCAGCAAACACATCAAAAAAGTTTTTATCTTTTAAAATAAAAAACAATTTAATGACTTTCTCTGACAGTAATCAATGAAGGTTAATAGTAAATGTGTTATTTACCATAGTTTGTTAGTATAGAACCACCTCAATGCTAAATTTACTACCAAAACATGTATAAGAACGCACAACTTTCTAACTTTTTTACCATCTATAAAAATATTTCGTGCTGTACACATATCAAATTACTCTTTGCCTACAGAAAGAAAACTCTGATAATTAGCTGATACGAACTATAATATTTCACTAAATGTTATCTCTATATGAAAAAAAATTCCCAATATGAACCATATTCTTCATGTACTGAAAATTCTACGATTGTTCTACACAGAAAATTTTGTGCACAGAAAATTTTGTGCTAACGAATTTTTCAAAACAATCCTGGGGTTTTATGCCCCAACATTACGATATTAATATGAAGGACGCCGTGGTGGAGAGGCCGGGAAATTTTCACCATGTGGTGATCTTTATGGTGCACTGATATTGCACAGTACACGAGCCTCTACCACTATCGTCCATCACAACGCGACAACCAAGGCGGGCATCGAACACGTGGCCTTTGGGCCAGCAGCCGACCACCGTAACCACTATACCACCGCGGCAGACGAAGCACAGCCTCTTATTATTAGTCTTTAGAACGCGTTTTACGAGTCATGGTTTCTAGCTTTCGGGAAAAATTCACATGCTGTTTTAGATTTCTTGAGTTAAAAAGTCTTTCTGGCTGTTCGCACTTGGGTGCTACCTGCCGCCAGCCACCTTTTATTAGACAACGCGGAGGAAAGATGAACTTCGGCCCGACGCGGAGAACACGCCGGTAGGCTGCAGCGTGCCAAGATTTCACGGTAGATATCGTCTCGTCTTACGGCGCAACGGCGTACAGGCACCGTAAACAGAGGCTCACCTAACGCCGCCAGCATAAAGGGAGGCGCACACATTACACGGCTGCATTGCGCTGCTGACAAGCCCGCACACTGTCGGCATAGAGTAATGCAACTGCTGTGGACAAGTAATCAGAGCGCAATGAAACGTCATGCTCGAAATGTAAACACTACCAACGCAATCAATCCTCGATTTCAATAAATAATGTATTTTCTGCTCGCAGTACGCACTCCGTCTGAGAAAAATTATGCATGATACAAGCCGTGCGAAAACGACATCAAATAAGGAGCACTGCGTTTATGGCCTCAGCTTCACTCGAAGCGGTCTAATCTGAGATATTGCGTAGGTGATACATGACACAGATCATTAGTGGCACGAGCTGTAACCCAAACGGCGAGTAAATAATAAGGTAGGCACTCACCTCCAAGATATAGACCAGACAAAAAGGCAGCGCCAGCCGGGTCCTGTTCCGTGTGTGTGTCCTGACCGTTGAGGAGGGCACGGACTAGAGTAGTGACTGCCGACGGATGAGTGACGATGGCGGTGCGCCCGCCGCGGTCGAATGGTTCCTCTTTCCGTGATGCCCGCTTAAACCGCCATTTGGGAACAAATACAGTTTCGTAGAAGAAAAGCGGTGCAGAACGCGTCTCTGCGATGGATGCAACGATAGTATGCGATGGCCATATTAGTATAGATTTCTGGATGTCATACGTATTGCAAATGATTACTTTCGTCTATTTTTTGTTTTGTTTTGCACTATTCAGTGAAACATCTCTGGTAAACGTGTGCTGTATTCATAATATTCGCGAAGTGGTGAAGTCTGTGATTCTTAAACGTGTGCTGTATCCTTGATGTTGGCGAAAGGATGGAGTGTGTTTATTTCTTGGACACTGTGTCCGCTTTTCTGTCCGTAAATACGCGCAATGTTTTGCAGTGTAAGAGCCTACATTGGTCTAGCTACAGACACATCCGTCATCTGCATACATAGAAATTCTGAGCGTATGCCTGGGAGGTTATCCTGAATGTCTTGGATAAAGGCGATGCACGAGGCATGTGCCGAACCTGGAACCACGGCAATGGTGCACGAGGAGAGGAGACTCACCCGTGGGCACACGCACCAGCCACGTAGACGCAGGAGATTCGTTGGAGAAACGCTCGTGGCACGCTTCCCGAGCCGAGATGAAAAACTCCAGAGGGTGACCTCTACCGCTTCCATCGCTATCGTGACGCAAGCAGTAGAGTTGCCCGGTTCTGAGGATGTCGGCGAAGAGGTTGGAGGAGTGGCCATCGATTTCGGAAGAATCAAGTGAAGCTGTCCGGACTTGTCACAACCTGTCACAGGAGTTCCTGGGAGGACTATAGCTTCTCCGCGTCGAGACAACGTACACAGCCCGTATACCACAGTCAAGATGGCGTTGACGAGTTCTGAGTTCAGAAGGCCGAAAATCCGGAATGTGGGGTTTAAGGCCTCGGTAATTCCATTGGAAAATTGATGCCTCTTTCACTTGTTTACGGAAGGGCTACAGAGAAAGAGCCAGGGTGCCTGAGCCGGAAGATACGACGAAGACCTGAACCAACCGGCTATGAGGTGGAGTGGCTCGTACGGCGACGGTTTCCAGGACGAATACGACGACGGTACCACTTCTTCGTAACTCCGCCACGCTTCTAAGTTACATTCCAGGGTGGCATCAGAACAGTAAGAGTGTTCTGCTATTGCGAAAGCCCATGAGAGTGGCCACCGACACGCCATCTTGGCTAGAGACAGATTAGGGCTAAGGATCGAACTTTTCTCGAATCAGTGTTAGTTATGGTTTTGCGTGTATAGCCGATTATTGTGTACTTGTTTATTTTTAGGAGTGAATTCTGAGTGTCAGATTAACGTTTGCCATTTTGTGTAGTATAAAAATGGGTTTGTCGAGTTACCGCAAACTCGCGTCTCTCTCTCAATCCAACCCTTCCTAAGCGCTCCCGGTATAAGATCCATGACATTAAATGGCAAGCCTCTGTCAGGATTTATTCTTTGTTCAGCCCCGCCACATTATCATCGGGGGTAACAAATATCGATTTGGAAAGATACCGAGAGCCATTCGTGAGCGAAAGCTCGATAAAGAACAAGACTTAAAGTTCACTGAAGAGGAGAAAAAACGGATGAAACAGGAGTTCGAGGCAAAACACGCACTAGCGCTCGAAGCCTATGCACGAAAAAAGCAGAAACGTGAGCGACAACTGCGATTGGTACTTGTCAAAAGAAATGGAAACGACGAGAAAAGTCCTATAGAGGTTTCATCGGGAAAAGTGAGAGTGCCCGATCGTGAGAGCCCCATTGATAGAGAGCAATATGCTCTATAGAGAGCACGTCGGTTGTGCTAATGACGAGCGCCTTCTAACAGAGTGCGAAAGAAAAACAGCGCAACAGGGTCACTGTTGTTGAAGAGGGCACAGAGTAAGAGAAAGCGACGCCTACAGACAACCGAGAGGCAGGGCATAGCGGGTAAGAGATTAACGCCCAAATTGAGGAATGAAGCATGGTGAAAGTGCGAAAGAAAGCTCGAGAGAGGAATACGACGAAACCAGTTCCTCAGACGCCCATGGTAAAACACACAACAGTAAAAGGAACGAGGAGAGCTCCAAATGCTCCACAAATCACTTGGCGGTGACTTCAAACCAACTCATTCGCTTCCTTGTACATATACAGACACATATACCAAAACTTATTCACATCTACATGCACCCTTTGCAAGACACAGACCGCAACCTTGAACCACATGACCTGAAAATGCAACAAAGACCCTGCCCCAACAAACTTCCTAGGGCAGCCATATTCAAGTAAGGCCTGGGGGCAGGGGCGTACTAACAAGAAGAATCATCACAGCAAAAATGTTGAAGAAATTTCACTATATTGTGGTATTCCTTCGTAACAACATATTTAAGTGATTACTGCGGTGAAGGAAACTTCGCCATAATGGTTGCTTTCCCCAGCGCCCAGCCAACAGTGATCACTGTTGAAGGTGAGGGTGCTCAGTCTCCCTAAGTTTTCTTAGTGGGGAGGGGAGGCTCGACCCCCCCCCCCTGCCCCCTCTCCCCTGGCTGGTACGCCTATGCCTAAGAGAGAATCCTCACAACCACAAACCTGGACGCCCAGCTCCGGGCCATCAAACGCGTGGACGAGGTGGCGACCAGACATTGCCTGACAGCCCTCGCCACTTAGGAAACCGTCAGATGCCTTAGTAAAGTTGTTTACTACTACTCCGAAAGCATTGGCGTGTCAAGGCGATTATAAGGAAGCGAGAAAGGTTGATAAAGTTGTGAGTAGTAGACATGCAAGAACAAGAAGGAAGGTTATGAGAACGCATAAATTGGATTTAAGAGATTGGGAAGCGAAGAGGGTGTTGAAGGATAAAACGCAGCCTAGAAAAGTTGGTTTGAAGAGGCGTCGAAGACAGTGAGATAAGCTTGTGTCAATCGATCAAGATGGTGGGTAGCGAGTAGGCGCAGGAAGAAGCTCAAAAAGACGAGGAATGTGAAAAGCAGCGACTAAAAGGCCCACTCACCACCCCACGTTTAAAGACGAAGAGGTGATTTTCTCCTCTTCTTCATACACACGATGCATCCTTCTCACCCGTCAGTTCTTGAATGCACGTGAACAATATCAGCACTAAGCGCTAGAGTCTACCAGGATTTTGCGCTTCTTGGCTGCATGCTGTTATCGCCGCTTGCGCAGTTGTGAACACAAAAAATGAAGCTTGATCAGTTGATTGTGCATGATATTCATGCGAGACAAAGAAGAACGGATGAGTGGCTGCGTGGAAAAGCAGTGCTGGAGACAAATAACTTGCGATATTTCGCATATGTCAACAAATCGAGAGCATGTACGCTGTAGACGTCATGAAAACTACTGTCTACGTCGCCATAGTGCGCCAAGAAGGACGAGAAATATCAGAAAAGAATACTGCGCTCTTTTTTTGCATTTTGGGAGCCTGACGAGTGGCCCTTTAAGCCACCCGTATGCAATAGGTGACCAGTAAAAGAGCGAGGAATTGTGGAATTCACCGCCTGCTACCGGCTTCCGGTTCGATAAGAGTAGAAGACGGTGAACCGCTTCGCCGCAAGCCCCAGATTATTCGGGATTCACGCGCGCGGTCACCCGTTTATCTTCGTCCTGGTAAACCATGGTCGGTTCTTCAGCCGTTGGCTTCTCCAACTCGAGTGTGAAAGGCAAACGCATGAATCGATTGCCATAAAACGAAGAAAGAAAAATGAGGTTGGCCGCGGCTGTGAAGAGGACCACAGTGACAGGTAGCCTTTGAG
The DNA here is from genome assembly GCF_043290135.1 of Rhipicephalus microplus. Classification (NCBI taxonomy): domain Eukaryota; kingdom Metazoa; phylum Arthropoda; class Arachnida; order Ixodida; family Ixodidae; genus Rhipicephalus; species Rhipicephalus microplus. Next base: position 383,481,406 of record NC_134710.1, read on the forward strand.
TACGGAACGTTGAATCCAGAGTGTGCGAAAACAATTTATCACAAATACGTGTGTATTCCACACTAAAAAAAGGTTACGCATGATTTTGCTGTGAATAGTATATTGAGAAATAAATTGTCGCGCAGACGCGCCTGCAAAGATATTAAGGGAACGCGCGGGTGAAATCTACCCGCCATACGAGATGAGCGCCGGCCATTGCACCCATATATATCACAGAAATAGCAAAAGCTTCACTCGAGAGTAAGTTTACACGAAATGCTGGAAGAGTGCATTTGCGTTTATCTTGGTCAAACTGTGCGCCAGGACGGCACTCAAAATAAAAAAAAGTGCGTTAAACAAGCGCAGATTTCAGATTATTCGGCGCCGTCTATGTCTGCCTGTATTGTTTATGTGCCGTCGTGCCGCGCAGGTTGATCAAGATTTACGTTTAAATAGGCATTTGGCTTCGGCTAAGAAATTCATCTTATAGCGCACAGAAGGTGAGAAAAAAAAAAAGATACCTCAATGCGTCCTATAGGTGCTGCGTTTCATGCCGATCGACCGACGATGTCGGCCGAAGCAGCGATCCCGAAAGAAACTTTTAGCACAGTGCTACAGTCATCTCCATCCCTTGAGATCTTCAAAATAGTGATTTTTTTATCTGCATTAACGTATCTTACAATGAAAACTGTTTTCTGTATAGACTGATCTGCTAGCCAAACTGATACCACCGAGCAGCATAAAAGCATTGCAGACCATTCTAGTGCGATAAAGTTTCCTTACCGTTCATGGCTTTCGTACCCGGTCATCGTCACAGTCACGGTTAGCAAAAACAAAAAAAAAAGACTTCTAAAGCACTGAGGTGTTTTTTTTCAACGGAGCGGTACAAAAATGCGCGCGTGCCATTGCTAACCCGCGTGGTGCGTCGAACCGGAATCCGTCGTAGCCCACAGTTCCCTGGAATTGCCCATATTACCGGTCACCTATTGGTAATGGCTTTTGCAAGAAAAAGATTTTCAAACTGGGGCTGTATATTGTACTTATTTTTGGAACATTGAGTACTGGGTACCGTTAATCTTGTGAGTGTAGGGACTTGTGGACATGTGAACGGTCGAGTGTAGTACAATACACTCGACCACGTAGTGTTTGGTGCGTATTGGTGAAAGTGTGTGATGGTGTGGCGTTGTGCCAGATGAATAGCAGCGATGATGCGTAAAAAAAAAGTGCAGTGAGGGGTGAATAAGAGCGCGATGAAGTCAAAGAACTGGAAAAAGAAAGAACCCCAGAGAGAACAAGGCACAGCCTTGCGTACATCGTATCAAAAACGGGAATAAGCACTTTTTTGAGAAAAATGTCTTTAAAGGGGGGGGGGCTATGTCATGAGTAAAGGAGAGGCACGAGACGCGTGCCGGACGTGGAACCGTCGTGACGGTGTTCGAGAAAAGTAGAGTCACCCGAGTGCATGCACACCAGCCACATAGACGCAACAGATTGGGCGGAGAAAGACTCGTGGCACGCTACCCGATCAGAGAAAAAAAATTACAGAGGATAAGCTGACACTTCGCATTGGGACACCGAGCTGCGAAGACAGAAGGTCAACGTCGCCACTACGACGGAAGCTGCAGAACCGCCCGGTTCTAAAAATGTCGGCGAAGAGATTGGAGGAGTACCCATCAATATAGGAAAAATCGAGTGAGGCTATCCAGACTTGCCACAACCGGCCACAGCAGTTCCTGGGAGGACTCCAGCTCCTCCGCTCCGAGACAGAACGTAAACGGCTCACACCACAGTCAAGACGCCGTTGAAAAGTTATGCGTAGCCTAACTGAGCCGGAGGAAACGACGAAGACCTGAACCAACTGGCTATGAAGTTGAGCGGCTCGTACGGTGACGGTTCCCAGGATGTATACGACGAAGGTATACCATTTCGTCGTAGCTCCGAGAGTGGCATCGAAACAGTAAGAATGTTCTACTAATGCGAGAGCGCATGAGAGTGGCCACTGAGACGCCCTCTTGGCTAGAAACAGATTAGGGTTAAGTGTATAACTTGTCTTCAATCCGTGTTAGCTATGGATTCTCTTGTATAGCCGATTATTGTGTACTTGTTTATTTTTTGGGAGTGCATTCTGAGGGCCACATTACTGTTTGCCATTTTGTGTAGTATCAAAATGTGGGTTTGTCGTGTTATCGCTGACTCGCATCTTTCTCTGAATCCAACCCTTCATAAGCGCTCCCGAAATAAAGTTTGTGACACTGAATAATAAGAATTATAGAATATCAAGTGTTGTACGTGACGAAATCACTGTATATATATATATATATATATATATATATATATATATATATATATATATATATATATATATATATATATATATATATATATATATATATAGTTATTAGAGGCGCCCTATTGGAGGCCTCCAGGAATATCTTCAACGTGCATTTTTATCGCAAATTACACGGGCATCTACCATTCCATTTCCATTGAAATGAGACCGCCGCAGTCTAAGTCGAACCCACAACTTTAGGATCAGCATCCGAGCAACGTAACCGCTTCACCATTGCGATGGACGAAGCCCTATATGATTGATTTTATATTAATGTTCCATAGTGCCACGTTTGACGAGTTGTCCGCCTCAGTGGATCAGTCGCTAGGCTGTTCAGCTGCTGACCCGAAAGGTAGCAGGTTTGATCCTGGCCCCTGCGGTCACATTTTGATGGAGGTGAAATGGTGCAGGCCCTTGCACTGCGTGATGTCAGTGCACGTTAAAGGACACCTGATGGTAAATATTTTCCAAGCCGTTCACTACGGCGTCTCTCATAACCATATCGTAGTTTTGGGACGTAAAACCCCACATATAATATTTCATCATGACTTCAGACACGCCTGCAGTAGTGGAGCGATGCGCCGGACACAGTAGCGGTAAGGTCTCGTCATTGCGACACCGCAATAAATACCAGCACGCCGTGCTAGCGCACCAAGGTGGCGGATCACGATCCACTCATTGAAGCTCTCATCGAAGAGCTGAGGCGCAGTGCTTCATCTCGAGACAGCCGGTGCAGCGTACCGTCGCAGCGGGTTTGCAAACAAGCACAGTGCTTGGATATTCCCTTCCATGGTTGTTCTCACACGGCCGACAGGAATTCAGGGCTCGCGGCATTATTGCGGATTATCACCATGGCGCGCGCGCGCGCACGCACGCACGCACGAACACACACACACACACACACACACACACACACACACACACACACACACACACACACACACACACACACACACACACACACACACACACACACACACACACACACACACACAAAACGTGCCAGAAGATGACGTGATTGTGACTAGTGGTAAAATACGACTCTTGAGATGCCGTACGAAATCCCAACGAAGACGACGTCACGGTTTTCAGACACGAAAAAAAAAAAAAAACTCGATGTTTCAGGGCAAATCATTGCCTTCTGAAGACGTCTGAATTCGAAGGAGTGAGAGTGGTTTCCTTCTTGTGTTCACTGCCTTTTCTAAATGTGCCATCTCCTCCACGACACTTATTGCTTCATGAGACACGCACACATTGTCAGCATGGTGAGCATCAAGCATTGAGCCTATCAGGATGTCGCACTTTTTGGCTACACATTTTCATGGCCGATTACTCAGTCGAAGACGAGCAAAGCGAGCTTCAATATGCTGATCGCACACGATAGTCATACGAGAAAAAGGCAGAACGGGCATGTGACAGTAACTTAAAGCATGGTAAGAGACAATATAATGCATACTACGTGTATTAACCAACCGAGGCTCATTTTCTCATGACGTCACGTGAATAGGTGGCTGGCGTCACGAAGTTTCTCAATAAGAAAGAAATGCAAAAATAGTATAACACCCTCATTTTTTTCGATTTTTAAAGGTTGTTTAGGGGCCCTTTAGCTGCGGACGCAAGCAAGTGCATGATTACGCACGATCAGTAGGCGCGTGTGACTGTACGAAAAAGAACAAGGCATACGAGGGCTGAGTCTCATGAGTCTCATTCCAAGTGAATGTTCTCGGAGATAGAAGAATCCCCAGCGCCTGCTTAGGGAACCTGACACCCGTGACCTGACTGCTGATCTGGCTTGGGGTCGTGCGAAGAAGGAACTTCAGAAGCCCGGATAAGGGATAAGTTTCTTCTCTTAGGATGGTGACTTTTTTTATACAACTCGTATAGGCGTTGCATGCTTTCAAGTGGGCATTGTTGCGGTGTTCGGAATGCGATGCGATTTTTCACTAAATATTTGTTCAAGACTTTAGACAACATTTACGAGCCCTCACGTTTTAGCAAGTTAACGATACTCTTACAAAGCTCTCCTCATGTGTGCGTCTTTATACCTCTTCAACAGAAGCTCCCTACGGGCCACTATCATCTCCCCCTATGGGTTATGGTAACTATGCATGACCCCCCTCTCTCACCCAATACATGAGAGTGCACAGCCGAGAGCGTGGCGTTCGCATACGTCAGCCTTTCTACTCTTGTGCTACATTCCAGAAAGGAGGCGCCTCGCATATCTTGTGAAAATGCATATCTGGTCTATCCCGCATCCCCATCCAGCATTTACGTCACCCAACGCCCCTATTTCTCTGATCGTTGTTGCAACACTATGCAAGTACGTTACCCTCGTCTCAAAACTACCACATTTGCCGAATCTTTCTTCATTCAGACAGCTAAGGAATGGAACGCCCTACCGGATACGATTGTTAGCATTCAGGATGCAGAAGCCTGTAAAAATTTCCTGTCAACTATCACTGAACCGTAATAATTTTTTTTGTGTGACTTGCAATGCTAATTCTTGTGTAATGGTTTCTGGTGTCATCTTCCTAGTATGGCGTGTATGTATATTTTGTGTACTTGGCAATGTTTTGTACTTTATAAGTGGTATCTTTTGTCACTGCAAATTGTTTTTATCTAGACTTCACAAACGAATGTATCTGTTACCCCCCCCCCCCTCTTCTCTTTTTATTTTGTTTGTTTCTGCCACTTCAGCTATATCCTAAAATTGCTGTTTTTTGTTTTGTTGCACATCCAACTTTGCCTTCACCAATGTCTTGCATGCCCACCCTTCATGTAATGTCCCTTCTTTTAGGGACCCTTGAGGAAAATAAATAAATAAATAAATAAATAAATAAATAAATAAATAAAGTGCATTGCTCCTCTACATGATTCGTGTTTATGACGAGAGGCTTGCTTGAAGCGTACCATACCAGGAAGCTAGAGGGAATGTTCGTCAGTGGCACAGTGGGAGATCTCATGAAGACAGAAGCTTAATATCTTCATAATTCTATAGCGAAAGCTGTTATGAGATCAGTACTAGGGTCACGCGCAGTTGTCCGCCGCCGCATCCACCACTGGTGTCCGTAATCACATCGCGCGAAATAGAAAAAAAAAACTAGCACCAATGTGACAGTGGGGCTTGAAACCGGGTCCGCTGGATACCAGCCTAGTATTCAACCACTGAGCTACGCTGGTGCTTATGACTTGTTGACAAACTTGCCTTAGACAGGCTTGATGTCGGGAAAGCAATCGCGTTAATACGGCTTATAAAGCATTTTAAAACAGCGAACGAACAACCAGTCATCGCACAAGGCGAATAGCGTAACCATGGTGGGTGGTCTGATGCTTCAATTCATTACGAAAGCTTGTTCTTGTTCACCTATTACCTGTGGCGCATACACACTTGAGGCATAATTCCTCATTGTCGTCAGCCACTGCATGAACAAATGGCACAAAATTCCTTGCAAGTGTTTAACGAATACCACGCTTCTCAGAAGAATGACGAAAAATAGCATAAAGAACGCGGCACTACTACCAAAAAATTTATTATTAATGCTCTGGTGGGTATCAAGCAAGTGTGCTGGCAGTAGTTACCCAATGAGTTTTTTTAAAAGGCTCCGAAAGGCCGCTCTTTTAGCTTTCGCTGTGACTGTGCTGCGCCTTCCGTACAGGCGAGGTGTTTTTTTTTAGTTAATTGAAAACGTGTTTAACAATGCATTCGCCTGTGTCCACTAGTGTGTGTTTTTGGTGCTATTTGCAGGCGAAGCCTTATTATAAAGTTTTATGACAGTAAGCGGCCATCCTGTCATCTCGCCTTGTGAGTGTTGTTCTTTGCCCCCAAAATTCTATGAACGTGATTCATCACTGCCGTCGTATATGCAGGGACAGGACCTTTCAATTCAATTACCAAGGCAGAATATCGTGTGTTGCTTTTACTCCCACACTGCTGAATGACCCCGTCACACTGATGAATTGAGTGTAATTTTCAACGAGTGCATTTTCGCTCTCGAAAGGTCAAATTGCCGGCACACTGCCATGGTGATAGGGCAGTGTACTTCACAAATTGTGGTGTTGGTGATAGGTGCTTACAATTCACAACAGATAATTGTTATATCGGGCAATATGCTCTACGTAAAATGTGTTAATAACTTAAATTTTACATACAAACATGGCCGCTGTGGCCGTTGCACAGTGTGCGCTGGGAATCTAATTATAGCGGTCGTCACTGTACCGTACACTGCCTGACAGTGAGAATATCACAAAAATTCTTGGTGGCACAGCATGTTTAATTGAAAAAATTATATCCTTATGAATGAAACAAAAGTTGAAATATGCCATAAACTTGGCTTTAGATAATTTATTCTCGAGCCATCACTACCGAGGCTAGGCAATTCCGTCTTATAGTGAGGTGAGCTGGCAAGCGTACTCGCAGACAAGCGCACTTTGAAGTGAGTGGCACTAAACGTTGCCGTGCGACAGAATTCGAATGACGCTAGCACCGACGTGCACTTCCTTGAAGTACAGTCAAACTGCCGTGTGTGAAAGAGGTATTACAGCATTGCGTACATTTCGCTGGTGTCATCCAGCCTTCGTCATAAATCATTTCGGCGAGCCTGGAGAGAAAAGGAGCCTACTGCGAGGAGAAAGACAAGGAGGTTGAGTGAACCTTAGAGTTACGTAAAATTTACCAGAGTGAACTTTGGTACTCCGATTGTTCAGCGACCATGGGAGCGAGAAATCGCACATGGATTTTCCAGGTCTTCGTACTTGCGGACCTCGAACGCGCTTGTGGGGTTGTTTATAGCTGCGTTTTAATTTGCTTTCAAATGAAAGAACGGACTATTGTAAACTTCATGAGCCAATTGGAAATGATAAATCGAAAATGTTAAGAGAGTGAAGCGTAACTGCTCAACATTTGCTGATTTTTGTTTCATGACAAATCGGCTTTAAACCACACGAATCTAACGAGAGCCAAAAGTACAAGGATTAGACAAATGTGTGTACTACCCATCATTACCATGCTCTCTGAAGCACCATGCACTGCAGCGTCTATAGACACTAGCGACAGAGTTTGCTCTAGTGTATTTATAGAAAACTGTATTGTGCGAACGCCTGCGAAGAGGAGAAAAAAAAAGAATGACCGATACAAAAATACGAGAACTGCCACACACGCGACGCAAGAAAGAGTTAAGCATGAAACGTGGAAACCTAGCAGAGCAGTGCCGCATGCACCTACTGCGAATGTCGTAGAGGATAATGGCATCATCCTGTTCCACCCTCCTGCCCCCAACATTATGGAGCATCTTCCCGAAGGGAGCTCTGATGGAATGCGAATCAGAAGCGGTGCGCACGGCGTTGACCCGGTTGAAACGGGCGTCGATGCGGGTGCTGGAAGAACGGTTTGAAGCGAAACTCGGTGTATCGTTTACTCGAATAAACGTTTGTTTGAACCGCAAATACAAGGGGGGGGGGAGGTTCGGTTTCGTAAAAGTCTCATCGCAGATGAACGAGCCGAAAGAATCCTTTCACTTGACGTGTGGTAAGTGCCGCCGGCGTTGGAGAGGGCGAAGCGAGAGAAAAGTGTTGTGAGCGGGTGGAGGAGCCAGCAGCTATGGGCGCTGCAGCGACCATGCTGCGGGTGAGAGAGAGAGACGTCAGCACGCACCTGCGACTGAAGTGCATGAGGGGAGCGTGACGTCAACGCGCAGCTGTGGCGTGGCCTCCTTGGAATCGCCCCCACAACTCTGGGGAGGGGAATGCGTGTCGGCGCGCTCGTATAGACGCACGTACGTGCGGCGTTGCACACGTGACTCCAAAAGATGCTTCGAATCTAAAATACTACCTATGTGTTGAAGCGCAATAGAAAGACAATGCGCCTCTTCCATTTTCTTGTGCTGCCCTCTAGCGTTATGGTAAGGTTTGCAAAAGGCCGCGAGAACCTACATATTGCTAGAACGAAAGCCTTCGAGACTGGTAGTCGTTTCGCTGCCTTCCCGCTAGGGAAGGGTGCAGACGCCAGGGCATCGTGAAAAAAGCGGAATAGAAAAGGGGGAGAAGCAGGCGGCGTAATTTTAAATGTCAAGGTGCTGGCGGTAAGTGATTAAAAAAAGTAAGCTGCTCGCATCTCACTTTTTTTATTTGCCTTCTGGTCATGCTTCCTGATAGCCATTTTTTCGAAAATAAAAGTTCACCAACATCTTAATTTTCTCTTAGCTGGACGCAGCAGCGCCTCTATGCCATTTTTCAGCGCTCCATGCTCCGCTCTTTCCTTCGTCGTGTCTGTAGCGATTCTCTCTTTGTTGTACGGCTCGCCCCGGGCCGCCCTTCCTTACTTCTGTTATTCTCTCGCCGGCCCCATTTGAACACCCCCGCTTACGTCTGAGTTGATATTCCTGAGAGTCTATGCAACTTTGTTTGAAATGGAGCAAGATTGATTGATATGTGTGGTTTAACATCCCAAAACCAGCATATGATTATGAGAGACGCCTTAGTGTAAGCTCCGAAAATTTCGACCACCTGGGGTTCTTTAACGTGCACCCAAATCTGAGCTCACGGGCCTACAACATTTCCACCTCCATCGGAAATGCAGCCGCCGCAGCCGGGATTCGAACCCGCGACGTGCGGGTCAGCAGCCGAGTACCTTAGCCACTAGACCACCGCGGCGGGGCGAAATGAAGCAAGGACTGCCGTCTTTTGCTTTAGAGATTTTTTTCTTTCTAGACGGTGATACCAATAAAGGTATGAGGAACCACCAGACATGACGTCAATACTAACCTCCTTGAAAATAACACAGCAAAGATTAAAGGTGCTCCTCACAAAGATAGGTCCTCCTATCAAAACGTCTGCCAGCCTGTCAGAGGTCCTTTCTCCTGTGTGTTCTGCTTGTCCCTCTTACTACCCTGAACAATACTTAACATATATAGACGTCCTCAACATTCAAAAACTGTAAGTACGTGGGTGTTCTTCCCCTTTCCTCGACTTAAATGTAGCCTGCGTGGCTGGAATGCGAGTGCGAATCAGAGCTCAGCAGGGCAGAATCTGACCTGCTAAGCTACACAAATACAAACGGGCAGTGTCTAGCAAGAAATTTCCGCAAAGAGGACGCACCATGGTCACTGTGTCCTGGTTTGCCCAGAAATCATCATTCATATCATGCGGACGGACAACAGTGGGCTTTGGGACCCGGATGTGGGCCGATGAAGTGCGGTAGCAGACCACGACGATGCAAGCCGGAACTAGAAATCCGAGCACGAAGTAGACCACCGTGAACGACTTGTAGCTGGCATCGTTGTGTCGCCAGTCAATCGTGCATGACTGGAATGAAGGCTCCATGCCATACCTGCGAAAAAAAACCAAGCCAAGAAAGTTATAAATCAGAAATTTCACTTGAAGCCCATACATCAGGCTACCAACCACATTCGCAGCAGGATGCGCAAACTAAAAGGGGCGGCAAGTGTTTTTTCACAGTGCATAGCATCTGTCGAGCCCAGCTTGTAGTTCTTCTGTCTCAAGTAGCATGGTCATGCAGTGGTCTATACAAGCGCAAAACAAGGATAGAAGTGCCTAAAATTAGTCCAAATAAACCAATGAAGTCTAAAATAATGTGCGTTACATGAATAACAAAAAAAAGTAATCTTATTTTTCCTAAAATCACGAAAAGCGCTACTGAAATATCCGGCTGATGCACGCGCCGCACAAGATACGGCGTAAACGCCTCGGCAAGCGTCCGATAGCTGAGGGGATGGGAAGTGGCTGATTGCCAAGGTAATCACTAGGTTGTCCGTGCTATGCGCTTCCTTAGCTTTCGTGGCAGTGGAGTTACACTGAGCGCAAGGCTGAGAGCTATACAAATACGTACGCACAATCAACTGGGCGAAGGTACGTGTTCTCGATCGTGAAAAAGAACTGTCACAGTGTCTCTATCTTCAGTAGCTAGTGATAGAAACCACTCCGTGCACTTTCCACCAGAACGAAGATAATCTACTGTGAGTGTATGCGCTCTGCCTGTGTCATATTTTCAAACATACAGTGTTGGCCAAAAGTTCCCAGGCCACGTTTATATAGAAATAACTTGGATTGTTGAGTCAGAACTTTTTAGCCTGCCCCCCCCCCCCCCCCCTCGACCTCTCTACATAAGGTGGACAGCTTGACACGTGTTTTTATTTCACTTGTGAACAAGCCTTCCAGTTGGGAACCGAAATGACTTTTTCCGTGAGCTTGAATTTTTGGCTTTTGTCGGCGCAAACACTCGGAGTTTCTTACCTTCGCGAGATTCGGTACGCAAAAGGTACACTAGAGCAAAATTCAGAGTGGCATTTATAACTGCACCAACGCCTGCCAAGAATAAGATTACCGCAGGGTTTAGAGCAGAATTGAAAAACTGCACTAAAATCGACATAAAACTAAATTACCACAGCATTAGTCACACAATTATCGCTACATTAGGCGCTGAATTCAGATTTTTTCATGCCAAAGCTTGTGCAGCAGCATAAACATTTAAAAATACATAACTTCGTTGGTGACGTTCAAATTATTTTGTTGTTGCGCCTATAGAGCTAAAAATCATAGTATGGTGGCCCTGTGGGCCCACTGTATGCGTCGTGCGTCAGCGCATCTGCTTAGACCAGGGCGTGTTCGCAACGGGTGCGTGAGTGTAGCCGCTGACGCTCAGGCTGAGAAATGTGGCCAGACATTCCATAATCAGTGAAAATTTTGTGGCCTGACATAGGCGAGTTATCGAACTAGTGCCACCTCCACGCGAAGTCTCCGCAGTCCCTTGGCGAATAAGGCTACCTTGTGTTTTTTAACCAGGAAGGTTTGAAGACAAAATTGCTGGAGGGGAAATGAAGTTTGAAAAGTGAAAGCAGACCACCGCCATTTTACACTAGGCACAATAAGACGTACACAAGAGCACCAGCGGTTAGCTCACACGCTGGGAAGTTTTAATAGTGGTAATTTACTCTGATAGATGTGTCCTAGTGTGTCCAAGTGTCTCCTAGTGTTACTGTGTCCTACATGTGTCCTAGTGTTACTGCTTGCACTAAGATGCCTCAAAACCTTGGAAACTATAGGTGGAGAGCAAGCTGCATGTGGTAATTGATATGTATTCCCTTTGTCTGGAGCAGCGATATCTTATTCTGTGTTTAGGTTAGCATTCACGTTAGCAAAACAAAAGCACTTAATCTCAGATTCATTATCACGTGAAAAACCACGTTTTGAAGAAGACTCCAGTAAAATGCTGGCTTCAGGTCTACTGGAAAAATATTGTGAAAGCTTCAACTGCAGAATTTTATAAACTTTTTTATAAACCTCCTATGTTTTAATCGTATGGTGGAATCAAATCTCAGTGATTAAATGACAAGTCTTTTGCATGAGCAGGTGTTAAAGAAGAATAATCTAAATGCTCCTCACGCGCATTTCCGAAAGTTGTAGAGTGCCGTCTGACATCACTACTACCCCTTCGACCAGCTCTTCTATAAATGTTGCATTTACGTAGTTTAAAGTGAAATGGAGATCACGGTTCTTATGTGTGTTTTCTACGTTTTAAACAGTGTGCGCTCGTACGAAGACAATTATGACGTAAAGTTTGGTAGTACATCCTGTTTACAAAGCTTAATTACGGGGAATTCAAAACACACTCAACATTGTATTGCCACAGGAAATTACCATTGCTCCGCGCAACGCGGACTTCGGCAACCAGAGAAACGCTAACGGCACGACTACGAGCGACGAAGCCAGCCACAATGCACGAGCCGGCCGTGCATGCGCCCGGTACTCCGCCGAACAGCCAACGCGCGTGAAGAAGAAGAGAACGAGGGTGCTCGAGGCAGAGGCTCACGAAAACTACCGCCTTGGATCTTCTTGATTGCTGTGCGTCGTTCACTTTGGGCACCAGTTCGCCCTTAATAAACCGTGTGAATAGAACATCGTTGTTGTGAGGCTGCTACATTCATTACAGTATTACAGTATGAATCTAAGGTTCAACATTTGCTCATAATTACCCATAAACGATAAAACTATGCCTGCCTAAGAAACACGAAATCCCGCCAGGTGACTGTGACAAATGCAACTGATCCGTGTGTTTATCACCTGACGCAGCGAGCGTATATGTGTCGAGAGCGAAGTGACTCTAGCACATGTTAAGGGGTCACTTTGCAGCGATAATTATCCCACCAAAAAAAAAAACTGAGTTACACCGTCACCGAAAATACCGAGATAGCCACAATCAGTTACGCACTTCCATTCCTCCTAATGTTGCTACCATATGAACACCAAAATTTGAATAATAATCTGTGTTATGTTGAGCATTCCTTGAGCCTTCAGAAGTAAGCTGGCGAAAGTTCAGTGCATTCTATTGAGCACTTGTACTACAACTGATATTTTTTTTATAAACACGCAAGGGCTTCGCGAATCAAGCAAAACTGGCGTACTCGGGAGCCATGATGTAATGAGCAGGTTTAACAAAACTAGAAGTTCAGTAAGATGGCGCATAGTTGACGGGAATTTTGAGCGCAGAAAGCACACATTCATAAGACGAGAGGACAGGACATGATTACAAGACGACGTCCTGTTCTTTTGT